>NC_142608.1:15090352-15372048 GCF_041222555.1 Hakea prostrata
TCTCTAGTTCACTCTCCAGCAGACTCTCCTAGAAAAGCTTCTTCAGTTCACCCTCCAGCAGAATCTCCTAGAAAAGCTTCTCTAGTTTACCCTCCAATGAGAATCTCCTAGAAAAGCTTCTCTAGTTTACCCTCCAGCAGAATCTCCTAGAAAAGCTTCTCTAGTTCACCCTCCAGCAGAATCTCCTAGAAAAGCTTCTCCGGTTCACCCTCCAACACAGTCTCGTAGAAAAGCTTTTGAAATCCATCTTCCCACTCTCCTTTCTCCGGTGAACCCGCCCACTCTATCTCCTCGACAGTTTCTCCAATTCAATCTCCAGCCAGACTCTCCTAGAAAAGCTTCTTCAGTTCACCCTCCAGCAGAATCTCCTAGAAAAGCTTCTCTAGTTTACCCTCCAGCAGAATCTCCTAGAAAAGCTTCTCTAGTTCACCCTCCAGCAGAGAATCTCCTAGAAAAGCTTCTCTAGTTCACCCTCCATGAGAATCTCCTAGAAAAGCTTCTCCAATTCACCCTCCAACACTGTCTCGTAGAAAAGCTTTTGAAGTCCATCTTCCCACTCTCCTTTCTCCGGTGAACCCGCCCACTCTATCTCCTCTGACAGTTTCTCCAATTCAATCTCCCACAACCACACCTCTAGTAGAACCTCCAACTCTATCTCCTGTAGCGGTTTCTCCAATTCAACCTTCCACGCTTCCTCCTCCAGTTCAGCCTCCAACACTATCTTCTAAAACGGTCTCTTTGGTTCAACTTCACAATCCCCCTACTCCAGCGAAGGCACCATGCAACTCTCATACTCCCAATTACACACCAGTTCAGCCACCAAGTCTCTCACCAGTCTACCCTCCTAGAGCTCAATCTCCTAGTTATTCACATCACCATGCTCCCGAAGCCTCTCCAGTCAACAAGTCTGTGGCTGTGGAAGGGCTTGTTGATTGAAGTACGAGGAGAATCCCAAGAAAGCGTTTGCCTCAGACTCCTATGATGTCTTCACCCCTGGTTCTTTGGCCTTCGAGTCCGGTTGTTGATCAGGCTCAATTCTTCATCTATTTCATCAATCTTTATCATGGCTTTCTCCTATATCTATGACTGTTGCCGCCATTAATTCTAGGTTTATGCAAGGTTCATCTCTTTATTAGTTCATTTTGAACTTAATATTCTAGATTCCATTAGCAAGTATTGTTCCATGAATGTATTATTGATCAGACTTGATCTGTATTATACATAAATAAAAGTGATTGCTTTTAAGAACGACTTTGCCCTTCCCTCTTTATTAATATTTATCAAATGATGATGGGAATCACAAGCCAACCAATATATCCAACAACTTCTTTTTATGTAAAATGACAGGTGATATGTGTGCTTTTCGGCTTGGTAGTAGAACGGAATGAATCTCTATCCCTATATATATGCACGATCTAGTAAAAACTGCACGTGACCATACATGTAGAGAAAGAAGGAAAATGTCTTGAAAATCAACTTTTAAATGTATTGTATCCTCTTTACATTGGTACTTGGGTTTGCATACAGAGAGTTATATTTTTATTTTGCTCAATACTAACTTTAGTTAAAACGCATCCTTCTTAATACCAAATTTGGAGCCTTAACTCCATTGAAACAAAATGATCCAAGCAATGAAAACTTAAATAAGCATTCAAAATCTAGAAGATGACAATACATAAGAAACAATGAATTAGTGAAGATTTAAAGAGAAGAAGTGAATCTCTTTAGTGAAATCTACAAGAACTTCCTTGCTAATGCCTTGCTCTAGGCAAAGCTGTTTCTCTGGCGACATTCATCTTTGGTGAACCATTAGAGAAACCCTCATCATCAAACAGTCTTTCACCTCGTTATTCTTGAATCTAAGTGTGGCAGAGCTGAGAGTGAGACTTACATGGTGGTGAATGGATGGAGAATGAAATCTGTTTGAAGCTTCTGCTACTAATTAAATTAATATCTGACAACATATGAGATTAGAATTTACCAAGAAATTCAACTTTAAAATAGAAATTCTCAATTTTATACAGAGTAAAGTTCACAAGCTAATTAAATTAATATCTAACAACATATGAGATTGGAAGTTACCAAGAAATTCAACTTCAAAATTGAAATTCTCAATTTTATACACAATCAAGATCACAATGCTGAGATTGTTAGCGAGTGGAAACCATAAAACCTGCATGGCCTTTGTTCGAATCACCCGTATCTCTGCAGAATTCATGACCAAAATAAGCTTATCAAGTTAATTTTTCAAAAAAAAACGAAATATAAAGGAAGAAGTAGAATAGAAAAGAAAATCAAGCAAATACCTTTCCAGGTTTAGGAAAACCAATTTATATGAAACAAGCGTTATTTCTCCAACCATTGGCAGCTTCAAGAAGGATCAAGCGAAACGTTGCCAGGAAACGTTGCCTGCAACATTAATCAAACTAAAGGTTAAGATTTGTAAAAAAAAGAACGATATCAATACACGAAATATAGAAGTATTCAATTCTTCATCTTTTGTAGAAGAGAACGACTTGATCCCCTTAGTCCTTAACAACCCTTCTTCTTAGCAAAGTCTAGCTATGTGTAGTCTTATGCTTGCTGCCCATATATTATTTTTAACAATTCCAGCTCTGAAGTGTCCTTTAATGGAAGAAGCATTTACACACAAATTATATTTGTATACAAGGACGTACATAATTTTCGGTTTAACATAAAAATTCAAGACTCTTATCAACAACTTTTTCAAAGAAGTATATAATAGAATGGATTGCCACAATTACAATTATACAATGTCAACAGCAACACTAACACCCTTAGCTATATAATTTCTTAAATAATGTTCAAGATTTACAATGGACAGTGCATGTCAATCTCTGAAAGATCATCCATGGGTTTATCAAGGCCCATTAAATCATGATCTTCCAAGTCATCTTCATCAATTTCCAACCATGAAGAGATGTTTTGGTTCCCACAAGAAGGTCATCTAATACAGTACCTCCATTTAGCTTCAAATATGCATCATCAATATCTTGTTCAGTCTCTTTAGACCAAGCCTGAGCCAGTCTGCTTTTTCTGACCCTTCTTTCTCTGACTTCTCTTTCCTTTTGCTTTACCTAGGAGTGGGTTTTCAAGTGCTTTACCCAAGAGTGGGTTTTCAAGAGCTGATGTGTCTCTTAAGAAAGCACTACAATCAACATCATCAATAACACTGGGGAAACGTTGAGACGTTGTATGGATGCAAATGATCATCTTCCTCAGATTCAGGCATATCTAACGTTATAACTTTCTCAGACCTTCACATGTATTCTTGCAATATAATCCCATCATGATCATCTTCTTCAGAGTCAGGCACATTGGGTTGCTCTATCACTTCTTCCACTCTCCTCTTTTGTTGTAGAGGCTCTGCAGGGATCACCTCCTCTTCTTCTTCACTTTCAGCTTCCCCCTTCTCCTTCATCTTTGCCTCTCTCGTTTTGCAGAGCACCCACTCTAATGACTAAAAAGAAATGGGGAAAAAAATCTATCATAAATAACATGATGCATAACAAAATAAATGTACATAATTAATGTTGTGAAAGAAAAGTAATTAAGAGAAGAAGAGAAATCTATGGATACAATGCAATTTATTATCATACCTTGTCCATTGGTTCATGTTGGTTACCAGAAATCTTATGGGTTCAGTTATGACTGCATATTCTTTCATGAGCCAGTTTGTTTTGATAGAAGGACCTGGTTTCCCATTGTAGAAGACAAAAGATCTTCTGTATCTGGTAACAACTTTGGATTTAATGAGTTTGACTTCCTTGTCTCTACCAGTGGTCTTCCAATCTCCACCTTCTGCGCTTCTGTCAGGTCTTATATGGTTAGGGTTTCTTCTCTTTTGGTGGGAGAAGAAGCATTCACAAGTACTCCATTTGTTCCTTTTATAGCTTCCTACATAATTATGTTTAACTGATTGTAAGAAAAAATAGTAACGACAGACAGATAGAAAATGAAATATCTATACAAGAACTACCCAATTATAAATCCAGAAGCAGAAACCTCTTGTAACAAACTTATTCTTGAAGAAGCAAGACCCAGTGGTGGATGATGGTGTGGAGCATAGACAACCTGTGGGTGCTCCATCTCGGTTCAGGGACAGAAGCCCAGTTCGGAGGGACTGAGTGCTTTTCTTTCTTCTCTTATTCTAAATTTTATGATGATGAAGCTTGGTGCATGGAATACCCGCGGCTTAAACAATGTGGCTAAGAGGGTTTCTGTATGTGAGTGGGCTACAAAGCATCAGCTCACTTTTTTTGGGCTTTTGGAAACTCGAGTCAAGGCGGTTAACCTTGATGCTGCTTTAGGTACTTTCGGAGATAGGTGGAGGGTTTTACATAATTTACAAAATACGGAAGGCTGCCGTATTTGGGTGTTTTGGGATGACTCTATTATTGATGTTTTACCTATATTCACCTCTAGTCAAGTTCTTCATGTTAGAGTCACCAAGAAGGGGTCGGATTGTACTTTTGAAGCCTCAATCATTTATGGCTCTAATGAAGCTTCTGAGAGAGAGATGTTATGGGCAGATTTATCAACTTTGGGCTCGGTAATTGAAGTCCCTTGGATTACTCTAGGAGACTTTAACACTGTGTTGCATCCTTCAGAGAAGCGTGGCGGCAGTCCTGTGACAGAAAATATGATCATGCCTTTGTCTCAATGCATGTGTAGCAATGGACTAGCGGATCTAAAGTTTACAGGGGCCTTTTTCACTTGGTGCAATAATTCCGTCGGTGCAAATAGAAAGACTTCTAAATTGGATCGAGTTTTGGTGAACCAGGTTTGGTTGGCAGAATTCCCTTCTTCTTTTGCTCACTTCCATCCCCCGGGAGTTTCAGATCATTGTTCCATGGTAGTTTCTTTGGGCGAAGCTGGCAATAGGCGTGGTCGTCAGTTCTATTTTTGGAATCATTGGGCGGATCATGAGGATTTTCTCATGTTAGTTGAAAACGTTTGGAAGCAGAATATTCAAGGCAAGCCAATATGGGTTCTCATTCAGAAGTTAAAAGCTGTCAAAGAAGTTTTCAAGTCCTGGCATCGGAGACACTACCATAATCTTGATTCTCAAATTGCAGTTTTGGAGAAGGAGGTTGAAGCTTTGCAAATTCAGTTAGATGGTGTTGTGGATAATGATGGCCTTTCCCTCCGGTCTCGTACAGCCTCGACCCACCTCCAACATCTCATGCATGTTCGTGAGTCTGAATTGAAGCAGCAGGCTAAGGCAAAGTGGTTACAAGAGGCTGATGATAACTCTGCTTTCTTTCACAATTGTGTCAAAGCTCGCCGGGCCAGAAACCGCATTAATTCCATTCAAAATCGAAGGGGTGATTGGCTGACAGATGAGGTGGAGATCAGGAATGAAGCTGCTGGTTACTTTGAAGAACAAGGCATGGGGACCCCTCAGGTAGTTTGTACCGATCTAACTTTACCCATTGACCGGCACCTTGATTTTATAGAACAGAGCAATCTTATCCGGCCTTTTACTCGAGAAGAAGTTCAAAAGGTGGTCTTCGATGCAGACAATCACAGTTCCCCTGGCACAGATGGTTTTGGCGCTTATTTTTTCAAGAAAGCATGGCCTATTATTGGTGATGATCTCTATCATGCCATTCTTGATTTTTTTCCAGGGCCTTTTCTCCCTAATCAAGTAAGGCTTTCTAAACTTACCTTGATTCCCAAAGGGGAGATCCAAAATTCTTTCAGTGATTACCGACCCATTGCGGTAAGTTCATTACTATACAGATTTATAGCCAAGCTCATATCTAACAGACTCAAGTCAGTGATTCCCAGGCTGGTTGGGGAAAACCAGACTGCTTTTACAGAAGGCAGGCATATCACAGACAATATTTTGGTGTGCCAGGAGCTCCTTCAGGGATATCACCTTCATTCGGGCATGCCTCATTTCGCTGCAAAGGTGGATCTCCGAAAGGCTTATGACTCTGTGCAGTGGAGTTTTCTTTTCACATTGCTTCTTCGTATGCAATTTCCTCCTATTTTCATAAATTGGGTGGTTCAGTTGGTAACAAATCCTCAATATGTGGTGTTTTTAAATGGTGCTCAATCCCCCTGCTTTACAGTGAACAGGGGTCTTCGGCAAGGATGCCCTCTTTCCCCAACTTTGTTTAATTTGGTGCTTCAAGTGTTTACTGACTCTCTATCTGTGGCTGCCTGCTTGGGTGAATTCAAGTATCATCAGTTTTGTGAGAAGCCAAAAATTACTACTATATGCTTTGCTGATGATTTATTTATATTTGGTAGATCCTCTGTTCCAAATATGACATGTCTTGACAAGGTCTTGAGCGACTTCTCAGCAAGATCGGGTCTTTCAGTGAACAGGGATAAATCAACAATCTTTTTCTCCAATACTCCCCAACCAATTCAGGAAGTCTTTCAACAATCACTCAGGTTTCCAATTGGTGTCTTGCCTGTTCGTTATCTTGGTATTCCTCTTACTTCGAAGCATCCTACTCCAGCAGACTTTGCATCTCTTCTTGCCAAGGTGGAGGGTAGGTTGAATGCTTGGAGGGCAAAATCTTTATCTTATGCGGGGCGGTTGACGTTGATTAAATCTGTCCTTTACGGCATTATTGGGTATTGGGTGCAGTGTTTTAAGTTACCTCAGACGGTGGTGCATTCCTTGGAACGATCCATGGCTCGCTTCTTATGGTGGGGTGCTAGAGAAAGTGGGTCAATAAAAGTTTCTTGGCAAAAGATCTGCAGACCTTTTAAGGAAGGTGGCTTGGGCATCAAGGATATTTCCAATTGGAATTTGGCAGCCTTGGCGAAGCAAATTTGGCTCATATGCATGAATTCGCCATCTCTGTGGCAAACCTTTGTTCGACATAGATGGTTGAAGAAGAACACTATTTGGTCCCTTCCTCTGCCTAGTCGATGTTCTTTCTCTCTTCGGGCCATATTGAAGGTTAGATCTCTGATTATTCATAAGATTCGATACTTAGTGCATGACGGATCCACCATATCAACTTGGTTTGATCCATGGTTGGAATCGGGTCCACTATATAGCCCTGGGTTGTTGGTGTCTCTGCGCGGTTGGCAGGGAGCCTCATTCTCGCGTTTCAGACTTGATAGGTGATCATGAAATGTGGAATGGAGAGGTAAATGATCCTGTGATTCGTGACAAGTGGCTTGAAATTTCTAAGACGCCCATATTTCGTCGTTTGGAGGGGGACAAGCCAGTGTGGACAGCTAGTTCTTCAGGTGATTTCACTATTAGTTCGGCTTATAGTATGCTTCGTCAAGCAAGTGAAGAAGTGGGTTGGTATAATGTGATTTGGTCTTCTAAAAATCCAAAACGGTTCGCTTTTGTTGCTTGGCTAGCCTGCCTTGAGCGCCTTCCTACCAAGGACCGATTAATCTCATGGGGTAAGAATATTGACCCAACTTGCTCATTATGCCAATCGGTAGGAGAATCGCATGCTCATATCTTCTTCTCCTGTCCTTTCTCTTTTGGTGTTTGGAGCCGTCTCATGATCCTTCATGGGCTCAAGGATCCAGGTCCTCTCTCGTGGGCAGACGCCTTGCAATGGTGCATTGAGCATTTCAGGGGATCCGATAGCTTGAATGATGTGAGACGATTCAGCTTTGTTACCATGATTTACTTTTTGTGGCAGGAAAGGAATAATCGTACCTTTCAGAAGGGCTCTCGGAGTGACCTTGACATCTTTTACTTAGTGGCTAAGATGACCCGATTACGGTTTCAATTTGCAAAGCTAGTGGTGGAGGATTGCCCGAGACAGAGACAATTCTTCTCTAGTTGGGGTATTTCGGTTTCTTTTGCTCAGGTTAAGAGTTCTGTTCATTATTGGTTACCGCCGCCATGGGGTTGGATCCTGATCAACTGTGACGGTTCTCTCCGGGGACATATTGGAGGGTATGGTGCTATGGCTCGAAATTGCAGGGGTGATGTTATTTTTGCTTGTTCTGGTGGTTGTGCTAATGTGGGTGTTTTTCATGCTGAGATGCTTGCAATTCGGTGTGGCTTGCAATTTGCGCAACAATACGGCTGCAATAAGGTTTTGGTGTATTCAGACTCTGAAGTGGCAATTAGGACTTTACTGGGTACTTACCGCCCACATTGGGGGATACTACACATTGTTGAGGATATTCTTCACTTGAGATCCTTGTTTCAGGAGTATATTTTGGTGCATGGTGTTAGGGAGACTAATAGGTGCGTGGATTTTTTAGCCGGATTGGCAACGTCGGACCAAGAAATTTTGTTGGATCCTCTCTCTTTGCCTGCTCAGCTCTCTCAATATGTTGTAGAAGAGCGACAGGGTCGTAGGTTCTTTAGAACCTAATCCTGTATTATTGTTTGTATTTTATTTATTTCTATTAATATAAAGTCTCCTTTTCTCCAAAAAAAAAAAAAAAAAAAAAAAAAATTTTTTTTTTTTTTTTTTTTCCTTTTTTTTTTTTTTTTTTTGTTTTTTTTTTGTTTTATTTATTTAAAAGAAAGGGTAAAAATGGAATGTAAAAAGAAAACCAAAAACCCCCAATTTTGAAAATGAGATATACAAAAATTGAGAAGCCGAAGCTGATAGAACAATATTAGTTACTGACAAACCGAATCAAACTGATTAACCAACAACACCCTTATTTTTAGCTCTACAATTCCCTATATTGGTACAATAGGGTTCCATAATGGATAAAGTTATGTCTAATCAACCAATGGCATAATAAACCTTGGACAGAACAGTCAACTACCGCCCTCACAGTGCTATGGCTTTTGTGGAAAGCATACACAAGTCTATTTGACATTTAGGAACGACCTTCTACCTCACAGGTAACCTTTCAAATTTGGAAAGGTCTTCAATTCTATAGTCAGGGGATATAGAATACCATGCCACTTTGTCCAACTCCATCACGGATTAAATGGGAAGTACCAAATCCCCCTTGTATCAAATTAAATGTGGATGGATCCTTCTTTAACAATCGTAGGGCAGCGGGATTTGGAGGTATTGCAAGGGATCATAGGGGCTGGATGCTCTTCTGCTTTGGACGGGGAACAAAATCTCACAACATTCTCACCATAGAAGCAATGGCAATGTGTCAAGCCCTGTTGTGGGCCCGCAATTTTCATTTGTTCGACATTGAAGTAGAAACAGACAATCAAACCCTCTTTTGTGGACATTCTACAACTTAAAACCACCTTTGTCTCTCTTACATTCCAACATATATACCACGAGGCTAATATGGTGGTGGATGTTCTTGCGAAAGAAAGTGTCATTTTGCAAGATGCCTTTTTAAATATCACCTCCACTGGTTTTACTTTTTGATAATTTAGGCATAGGTTGTAATAGGGAATTCTCCCTCTAAATAAATAAATATTTGTTCTACCAAAAAAAAAAAAAAAAACGACACCCTGTTCGCTTTTTCTTGATTTTCTTAATCGCTAGTTGTTTCTTTAGTTGGTTTCTTGAATGCTAACATAAATTGATAGTAACTGCATGAATTTTGTCGACGGGAAATTTTCACAAAGAAAAGCCTCAAACACCAATAGTATCAAACCAAATAAATACATAAATAAATAGAACCAAAAATCAAAATAAAAAATAATCTCATGCATACTCATACATGGGCTGAACTAAGAAATTAGGGTTTTAACTGATGGTTTATGGTTTATGTTCTTTGTCAAGGATACTCACCTGGCTTTGATGAATTGCAACAGAAATCTCTTTAGTGTTTTCATCTTGAGGGAAAGCTTTAAAGTCATCATCATTCTATACTGTGTTTCCTTTATTCTACTAATATACCCAACTCTTCAATTTAGTACGATCTTCACTGAAATCTAGCCCTGCAATGTGGAGGAAAGTTAAATCTATCTTAGAAGAGAAAATCGGATGCTAGCAGTGAAGGCAAGAAAAATAAAAAGACTCTGATGTTATACGGTAAGAACATGAAACCCTAGATATCTCACCAAATATAGGATCAGTCATATTGCTATTATGTTAGCAATAAAGAACCTTTGAAAGACCTAGACGCAAAACTCAAGATCTATAAAGAGAGGATTGAGTTAGTGGAGAGAGAGAGGAGAGAAAATGGGGGCGGGAAGAGGATTAGGGTAAGAAATTATCTTTCCTAATTTGAATTAATAAATTTAAATAACAAAAGTTATAAAGGGTACCAACAATTTGTGAGGGGAAAAAGAAAATGATAAGAAAACTAATACACAAAATATGGCATTTAAATAAAATAAAAGATAATATAGTCCATAAAAATATTTGCCACAAAAGGAGTACATGCTTTTATATAATAGTATGATTATATATATATGATTGGGATGACCACCATCGGAAAAGGTCATCCCTCACTATTCAATTGATGAGATTTTTTCTATTTTGCCAATTGAAGGCCTGTGAATCTTGCTACTTGCATACTTTAGTTTGGGTACTTCGAGTCATCATTCTAGAAATATTTTTATAGTATAACTTGATTTTAGATGTACACATTGATTGAAAATCTTCAAACGAGAATGATTTCATAAAATGTTGGTAAAGAAAATTAGATGGATGAAAGAGAGAGAGGGAGAGAGAAATGTTGGATCTACACATTGATCATCGATTGAGAATGAAATCATAAAATGTTGGTGAAAAAAATTAGATGGATAGAGAGGGAGAGATTCAATTAAGAAAAACTATGTAAAACAAAAACAGTTCAAACAGAAAAACACATCTAAAATACGTTTAAAATGGATAGTCCAACTGTTTGCATTTAAAACGACTACATATGACAACTGCATGTTAAGCACGTATCTGCTAATAGTGATCCTGGTAAAAACTGAAACTTTAATGCCTCCATACTAGTAACTTGCACTGAAAAATGAAATATTTTGATGCAATTACGAAATTCCTGTCTTTTTTCCCTCAAAATTTATTGAATGCTCGCATAAACAAACTGAAGCAAAATCTACCTCTATTTCATGTGGATTGTTTGTATTGATCTTCCAAAGTTTTAGATGTTTGAAAAATTTTGGACAGCTAAATCCAATGGAAGTTTATAAATTTTTAAAAACTTGTAAGCTTCCATGGTCCATGGATAATTCACAAGCAATTGAAAAACAAATATTTTTGACCGAAAAATTTACCATACCTTATATGCCATCAGACCTTATTAATTTATTTTTTCCTAAAAAATTTATTTTTAAGAAAGTAAACCGAAATCTGATTGTTGGCTTCAAATTTAATAATAAAAAAGTTTCCCTAGTATATAATTTCAGGACACATGCATTTTTCAGTGGGCTTGAATTTAAAATTTTCATCCTTAAATCAAGGTTTGGGTGGGCCTGGTCTTAACCAAAGAGTGCTAAGATTGGGCTACGGTTTGGAAAAACCGCCTCAACACAGAGTAGACCAAGAATGTGCACGGAAAACGGTCTTTTGGAGGGTGAGTTAACAAAAGCCTCAACAATTCTAAAAGAATGTGCACGGAACCAAGACCCCAGAGGAGTTACAATCTTATAAAAGGAGTATCCAAGACTTCAGAGGGCAATGGGAAAACATAATGTAATCTAGATGAGTCTCAAAGCAAATGACTCTTCAAATCGAGTTAAGAGGTCTAGAGTTGAAGGTCTATCTTTTAAGATTTTTCTTCCATCAAAGGTGTGAGATCTAGGCATTGAACACCATTTTTCCTATAATGTCACAAATAGAAGAATATGTAAATATCTCAAAAACCAAACCCATTTCCAAGATAAATCAAAAAGATGTCTAATTCGAATATCTTTGAGATCAAAAGTTCAAATCTCCTTCAACCAACAAAAAAATAAACCTGATAGTTCAAGTCACCTAATTAATATAAGATACGAGTCCAAGGAGATTGTTACCCAAGATTTATTTTTGGATCATTTCTCTACCAAAATACTTTTGGGTCTTCGAATGTTGTATTCAGCTTCTGTTTGTGAGTTTGTGTTTGGGGTGTTGGTTTGGAGTGGTTGACAATGACAAACACAAGCACTGACTGGGGGTGTAAACAAATGTTCACTTGAATTTGTCTAATTTATTTTGGAGATCCCTAATTAATTTCTAAACTAGTGGACAGAAAGTCACAGAACTAGCAAATGAATGCATTAATTGTTGAAGACTTTGATGTGATCTTATCCGAATTATTTATGTTACCTTGTACTTTCATTTTATACTTTTCCTTTTTATACCATATGAATTATCTTCCCCCTAAAGATGCTGATTTCCAACTGAATGCTCGACTCTAGCCATTGCACATGCGAACTTACAAGAAGAAATCCAAATGGTTTACCCTGTTAAAGTTCAAACCGACTTGTGAAAATTGTAGAATCTTGACACCTAGCAAGGATGATGTTAGCAATGATGTCACTGATGATGTCAGCAATGATGTCAGCGATAATGTCAGAAAGTCAAAGAACTTTCAAGAAACAAGAAGAAGATTGAAGAAAGCTGTAAAAATTCTGAAGAAAGTAGAAGAACCTTGAAGAAGTTTGTAGAACTTTAAAAGAAAGATAAAGAATACTGAAAAAAATTGTAGAATGTCATAGAAGTTTGAAGAAAGTCGTAGAACTCTGAAGAAAGGAGAAAAACTTTGAAGAAGTGTATAGAATTCCAAAGAAGGTTGTAGAATTTTGAGGAGAATAGTAGAAATTCAAAGAAACACTGTAGAAACTTGTAGAAGAGAGCGGAAATCTGAAGAAGAATGTAGAAATCTGAAGAAAAGACAAGAAATTTGAAAAATGTAGAAGAAGAGTATAGAAGATTACGGAAAGCAATAAATTATTATCTTATTCATCTTTGTCGGTTTGTATTCCTTATAAATAGAAATGAATCCACCCCCATTTGTAATGAAATTCTGAGGTAGAGAGAGAGAGAGAGAGAGAGAGAGAGAGAGAGAGAGAGAGAGCTAGCCTTTAAGAAACAAAGTGTTGCAACACCTCAAGCTGTATGTAAAGTTTTCTTTGTTCTTAATACAGTTCTAGTTTTTATCTAGCTCTGTTTCTTGTGAGTATATCTTTGTGAGTGTGCTATACTACCACTCCGTTGCACCAACATACCCATAGTCGACTACATACCAAAGATAATGTTGCATCAAAAACTTGTTAGCACTACTCGAATAGTAGGATATCTCTTTAGAACTTCGTTCAAGCGGCCTGAGTAAGAAGATGACTTGCACTCACAAGAAGAATTAGAGCGGCCCGATTTGGAATAGGTCGGGGAACTGCCTCCAACAATCAAGCTAATTTAGATACAATAGTGAAGGTTTTGAGGAAGGTTCTTAGAGCGTAAGGAATAGTAGTAGATATTCTTCATACTTCGGGAGTCCCATGAGTTGGGCTTATATAGAGGGAACCTCGAGGCGATTACTCCGTGAATCTCATCCACTTCATGTGAGACGTGACATGGGTTTCCTTTGAGAGCACACTCCCTCTTTCAGTAGTTCCCTTAATGGACTCCAATTGAGATGTTGCCCCGAGAGTCACTCCCTCATATCTCATTATGGGTATATGAAGTGGTTACTTCCATAACTAACCCATTTGACGTAGTCACTCTGCGGAGATTCTTTGAATGTGCATCTTAACAGACTTGAGGTACTCCTTTACTTGACCTGTGCTCTTCTCAACAGGGGTACTTCGCAGTTGTCCCGACTTGGTGGTGGCTTAGCCCGACCATGGTCTTCCATGGGTGCTTATTTACTCGAACCAAGTCCAGCCTAACTTGGTCATAGTCCAACCAATGAACCCCCCATTCCATGCTGTCGGCTTTAGTTAAGCAGATAGAATGCTCATCGTGTTGAGTGCCTACTTCAATTTGTTCCACTTTCCCTGACCTTTCCTGCCCAAACTTCAATTGTCTCTGAACTTTGTCCCAACGAGTTGAGAAGCCCCCAATTGGGTTCTCCAAAGCTATGTAATTTTGCTCAGACTATTTAAGTTTGGGTCATTTTGTATTTTTCTCTCTTTGAATAATTTGCCTTACTTTTTGTTGAAGTACTATTACTCGAGCCACTATGCTAAAAAACTTGAAAGTTTTTTAGATGAAATTTATTTTTTTATTTTTTATTTTTGTCTCTAAGTAATGTGTTTTCGGCTTAATTAGTTGGCCAACCTCTCTACCAAGGCATTATGGCCTTTTGATCGATGACATGGTCCCTGAGTACTCTATGGGCATGATGCCTTGACTGTCAGGATGCTAGTCTTCAAGTTAGTCAAACTACTCTATCCGGACCAAGAGATTCTTCGTGAGAGACACAATAGTTCCCATTTAGGGTGGTCGGGCAAAGCAACATTGTAACAACCCTCGTATTTCTAACCCGGGATCCGTATTGCAGGTCCGAGAACCCGAAGGTCTAGCCAGGTGAATTTGTGGAGTGCCCGAATAGAAGTCCATAATCTATACCCTGAACCCATGGATCTGAATTCTCTTGTTGAAGAGCCTGCCTTGCTTGGTAGTTGGACTTCTGGAAGGCAAGTGATGTCTAGAGATGTCCGGAATGAAGGTAAGGCCTCCCCCATGTGTTCATTAGGGTTAGGTTGTACTTGGACTTCAACCCCTTGATCAAAGCACCCTTGTATAGCAATATACTGGGGGCGGTTGCTAGTGGCGGTTGATTGGACCAACCGACCGCCTGGTCCTGGATGCGGGGTTTTGCCCTATTTTGCCCCCAGACTTCTATATATAGCAACCCTCGTCTATTTTACGAATATTATATTCAGGATTGCTGTTTTTGGTGGTTAGGCGGCAATGGAGACGTGCTGGAAGGTGATCCGAAGTGTTGTTAGTGATTTGGAAGCTTCTCTTGTCTTTTCTAGCTGATCTGGTTGAGGTAAGTGATTCCCTATTCACTCACACTCTACCTTTGGCTATGATTAAAGTAGATTTGTTTTCCTCTTTGGTTGTTCATGATCTTCCTATTATAGTACCTACCTTTTTAATGATCTTGATGAGATCAGGTCCGAAAACAAAACCCTGCTTTCGTGAAAAGGACTGATCTAGTCAAGGGGAGGATTCTGGGTAACCAAATTGTTGTCAATTGTTAGGTTTCGTATTACCCTTGGTTGTGGGACTATTAGGTTTGAAATTCGGACTATGATCATTCAAAAATCGGATTGAAAATGGATGATCAAAAGCCTGGGTTTCGGATCTGAAACTCACTGTTTTTGGGGCGGTCACTAGTGGTGGTCGCTCAGCCTAAGCGACCGGCCCAAGCAACTAGCTGGTTTCCAGTGACCAAGTGACTTTTGGATTTTGTCTAATTTGATTCATTCGACTTACATATTATTGTAACCCTGTTTATAGGTGTCCTCTGTTTCAAGTAAAAGTTTTATAATTGTTTCTGGTTTGCAATCTAGAGGAATTCTACTTATTTACAGGTAACGACATACAACCTCATCATTATGAAATGACTTGAACATGCTAGTCCAGTGTCTTTCAATATTGTTCTTTCGTTTTATATACTGCTATAACTTTGTATAGCAGCTGATCTTATTATATGCTTGCTATTTGTATTGTCTTTGCATATACTTTATCAATTATGAATGTGGTATGATGATGGTTGATGTATTGTGGTTCTGATGGAAAGGGTATTCCATTGGGATATTTTGGCTTGAGAAATCAGAGGGCTGTGGTATGGGATACATGCTCGCTGATGTCTCCAGCATTGTCATAACTACTGGATGGCATACCTAGGTAGAGTCTAGAGTTGCATGGCTAGGTACCCCACATATTACTACCCTTTTGGTAGGGGAATTGAAGCCGGATGACCCGTGACAATGGTGATGTGACTCTATTTCACCCTACAGTGGTAACCAGTTCGTGCGGAGACTTAGTGGTCCACTATTAGTCATATAATGGTAGTGTTGCATATGTTAGGGTTGGGCTCATGGACGTCCAATGAGCGGACCGGGTGTCGTGAGGAGTCATGAGTGCTTTCCACCCCAACAATATGTGGATGACCATAGGGTTATGGAATGGAGTCCAATAGCGGTAACCAGTCCGCGAGGGTTCTCATTCCTAGGTTGCGAAGGATACTGAACCGAGTTGGTTGGTGCCATAGGGGATGTATCTGGACTTCAGTAGTATGTTACCATTATGACTTGCATTGGAATAGAAACCCCGACATGCGTCAGTACTCATGCCAATGGTCGTGGTGAGAGAGTGTTGACTTAACCCCAGCCATGGTTTGAGAGCCAGGTGTGGACTTTCCATTTTACCCAAGATCCCTACGAGGTAACCCGGTCCTTGCCAGATCAGAGTGACTAGACCTACCCAGAGGAGAGCTGGTGTTTTATCTTCAAGCATGTCAACTGTTAGAGACTTGCATAGTTAGATCTTAGCGGTATTCATACTTTACACTTCATGCATATCATATATTCATTTCTGATGGTTTGACATATGGATGAGAATTATTGTTGTTCTTACTGAGTTCGTCAGAATTCATTCATTTATTTTTCTATGTTATATTAGCCTGTACAGATGGAGGATATATGCCGGAAGATGGATTGGTTTCCCATGAAGGAGCCTTCTCGTATGAAGAGGATGTGGCACCGACAATGGGAAATGGAGATAGCGTGTGCGGGAGCTCCTGCGAGTGCATGAAGTGCGCTTATAGCACCCATTGATGGGCGGAGGAGACAGGTTGCCAGATAGTTTGCCCATCGTATGGAGAAGAATTGGAGAACCCCTCACCTTGATAAACTTGAGTCTAAGTTTTTAGCTTTAGAGAAAGAAACTGGAAAGAAGATCATATAATTCTTTTTTATTGCTTCTGCTGAACTCGAATTCTTTTTGATCATTTATTTCTTTCCTTGATTATTTTATTGGAGTATTTGGATTCCTGTAATCCTTTTATTTAATTATTGAACTTATTTTTGCTCGTGATTATCTTTACTTGCATTTATTCTTATTGATGTGTAAAACCGTGGATCCTGTGATAGATCACTCCCACGAGTTGTCGGGCGGATAACCGAGACCGGCGGGTGGGGTGTGACAAATGTAGTATATAAGTGGAGTCTTCCCCTTCGGCGAAGCAGTATGTGCTCCCCCAAAAATAAAGCAAAGATGAAAGATCATGCTAAACTAATAAGAATAAAATTATTAAATTATATAGACGGATCAAACAAAAAAATTAAATTGGTAAACCTCAAAAAAAGGAGTCCTAAAATGTAATATGATCAACTCCCAATGATATAGAATGGTAAAGCAATGCCTTTATGATCAAAATGTGTGACTAAAGGTTTCAAACAGGAATTAAGTAAATAAAGAACTGCAAGTATTACAAATTATCACACGAACAAATAAATCATAAATGACAACATTCGTTTATGTTCGACATTAATAAAGATATCGTCTATTGACATTGATCTAAAGTTAAAAATTAAGACATTAAATAAATCAGAGAGGATACGATAGCTTTTAGTGAAGAATTACAGGGATTTAAAACTCTAAAAAGGAAAGTGACTTACTCACTAATAATTAAGTAATCGAGCCATTCTTTAAAACATCTAATAATTTAATTGGAAAACCCAAAATTAAATTGTTGGATGGAAAGAACGGTTTCGTTTCCTTACGGCCCTCATAGGTACTATAGTTCTTCCGATCGGCGTTCTCTGTCTTCTTGGTAATATACTCAACGTTTCCTCTTTAGGTTCGTAACACGCATAGAACACGACATTTTTCCTTGAATGCACATGATAAACAATAAGCACCGATAAATTTGTATGTAACGGATGAACGACAAGTAAAATATAAAGCAACAATACATAAGAAACAATGGATCAATGAAGACTGAAGAAGAAGAAGTGAATCTGTGCACTTAAATCTTCAAGAATCCCATCATTGTTTGTGCTCTAGGTAGAGCTGCTTCTCTAGCGATCCATTGGAGAAACCCCATCTCTCGTTGTGTATGGGTAGGGGACGAAAGTAATTTTTTTTAAGTGAAAGCAAACGAAAGAGATGACATCTTTACAAAAATCATACCCCAAAAATAAATTCTTCATAAAAAATCATATTTTACCTTTTTTTTATTAAAATTGTATTGCCTTTTCAAAAAGTATTCAATATTAGAATATTTCTTTTTCCAACTTTATTTTCTAATTTATGATTTATAAAACCGAAATTTCATTTATTTCTTTATAAAAACAGATTATCAAAAAAAAAAAAAAAAACTAATAAAGTTTGGAATGATTTTCTTCATCTTCCTTTTCTAAGTTGTGATTTATAATTTCTTTGATATTTGCTAGAAATTATTCTTTTCTAATTCAAAAAAAAACTTTTCAAATGGGAAAGTTCGGAATGATTTTGTTCAACTTCTTTTCCTAAGTTGTGATTTATAATTTCTATAAAATCTGTTGGTTTTCTTTTCATATTGGATTTTACAAATTTTATAAAATCAAAATATCATTTATGATGTTTACAAAGAGGAAAGCTTAGACAGACTTTCTTATTTTGTTTTCCTAATTCTTAGCTTGTGATTTGTAGTTTATTCAAAATTCATTGGAAAAAATATCTTTTCTGGAAAATTTTTTATTTCTGATTGGAAAAACTTTTAAAATTGAAAATTTTGGAATGATTTTATTCGACTTCTTTTCCTAGGCTGTGATTTATAATTTTTATAAAATCCGTTGGTTTTTGTTTAAATTGGATTCTACAAATTTAAAAAAATCAAAATATCATCGATGATGTTTACAAAGAGGAACGCTTAGACGGACTCTTTTTTTTTTCTTTTCACTTTCCTAATTTCTAACTTGTGATTTTGTAGTTTATTCTGGATTCATTGGAAAAATTCTCTTTTTTGTTTTGATTTCTATTAATTTAAAAATAAAAATACAAATTCAAAGGATATCATTAATTAGTGAGACAAAAGAAGAAAATGATAAACAAAGTAATACAAAAAATATGTCATTTAAATAAAAACAAAGGATACAATAGTCAAGAAAGAGATTTGCTATGAAAGAGGAGTATATATATATATATATATATATATATATAAATAATTAGGATTTTGAATGTAGACATAACCTTATGTAAACTAAGTAAATCTTGTCTTATGCTTGTGATTGTTTTATTGTTTCTACATCTTCATTGCGTTTCTACCAAAAAAAAAAAAAAATGGTAGGTTTAGTTGTAAATATGTTTCTCTTGTTTTACATTTAAAGGTTATATATTTGAAAAAAGAAAACTTACAAAACTAAATCTCCTAACTTTGTCAACTCTAATCCCTCATTTCGCCCAATTGCATTAGTCCTACAAATTTAGCAAGGGCACGATCAAGGCCCTTTTCCATGACAGGAATCTCGATCGAGTGCTCAAGAACAGGAATTTCTTAGCCATATTGACCTAAACTGCAATGAATTGCTGCTGCGACATGCATGTTCATTGTTTACCAAAAAAAAAAAAAAAAAAAAGACATGCATGTTCATGACTAAGTCTAATTAAATTAGCTAGGTTTCCATCTACACATTTCTCAATTGATGTTGCTGTAGTAGGTAGAGCAAAGTCAAGAGCTTTGTGGGGATTATTATTTCCAGTGATCAAATCCCTAGCCTGTTTAAGAAGAACATGCCCAAACTCTTGTTTGTTTAGCACTGGGGCAAGACTAATCACAACTGAGAGTGTCAAGGCTGGTAAGGAAGTCTGCTTTGCTGTTGTTCATGGAAACAAGGGCTTTCTTCTTTTCCCTTCAATTTGGTTGGGAAATGCAAGATAATTTACAATCCACCAGCAAGAACGATCTCCGGAGAATCTTACTTTTGACATCTGTCTTGTACTCTCAGAGTTTGATTTTAAGGGATTGATGACCTTCATAATATCCAATGTTATGCAATGACATGATCAATGATCTTTGTGTTATTAGAGAGAGAGAGAGAGAGGGAGGTTGGATGGTGTAGAAATAATTAGGGTTTTGAATGTAGACATAACCTTTGGTTAACTAAGTAAATCTTGTCTTATGCTTGTGATTGTTTTATTGTTTCTACACCTTCCTTGCGTAGCTTTACTAACACAAAGATCATTTAAAAATCACAAAACACGGGAAAGAGATATATAGGTATATAATAAATGCCAACTTACACACTAAATTTGCAAGTAGAGTTCAGAAAATAGGCAAATTTGTAAAAAAATAAAATAAGATATAGGTAAAATTTTATTTAATTGACTCCTTTGTTTCAATACCATGTGGATATCATATTTATAAATAATCAATACCCAGTTGAAATTTGTGCACCAAAAGTCTAGGTCTGGATTTTCAACTCGAGTAAAAGAATATGCTCTCTTCGTATCCTTTATCACTTACTTAGAAAGGAGACCCACACCTGAGTCGTACAGAGAGAGATAAATTAAATATAGTATGAAGAAAGTATAATCCTCTACCCTCAGTAAACGATGTCAACTCCATTCTTTTTCCCAACCTATCAAGTTATACATCTACCCTAATGCATAGTTTTCTTAAGAAAAAGAAACCTCGGTTAATCAATCCTAATTTAAAACACAATATGGACGTCAATGGCTAAAAATTGGGTAGTGATTTAGCACTAGCAATTCGTTTTGAGTCACCCAAAGAAAGAAAAAAAAGTGTAGCAGAAGAAATTCCATTTCCAAGTGATTCAATTTTCAAAGCATGTAGATAGGATGAGGGACAGCCAGGGAGAACAGGCTTATTCCCAGGTTTCTGTATCGTGGAGTGCACTCTTCCACCAAAACCCCAGTCTTTAGTATTTGTACTGTTCTCAATTCTGATACTCTCACATAGGTTAAGCAGAAATCTGGGGAAAAGCAAGTGTAATCAAAAGAAGATTTTACTAAAGAAGCTACCGACAATGAAAGAGCTTTGGAAGAAACTTCTACAGTCCTTGCAAGTGAAAGAAGATTACAATGAATTTTATCTATCTTGCATGTGAAGCCATTAATCTCTACTTTGTGCTTGTCAATGAGAGGAACAAGGTCTTTTAATGGAAAACCTGATCCCAATGCATCAATCTCCGCGCTTGCAACGTTAAGACTTTTCCAACCCAGCTCTCCCAGCTGTTCAAACCCTTGGAAACTTCCCAGTTTCCATCTTTCTAATTTTAAATACCCATTTGATCAATCTTTACCGCCGAGAATCGCGTTCCAGAGCCACTATAAAAGACTACACTAGTTAAGAGTTTGATACGAACAGAATTAAACCCAGTCTTGCTTTGCTTCTTGTTGTTCTTCTTCCCCTTCAGGAGTAAGAAATGGGTCTTGCTTCAATGAAGATCTTTGCTGTTCTTCAGCTTTTACTGGTCTTGTTGAGCACTGTTAATGCTGGAAAACCATTGATCAAGGCTCACCCACCTATGCCACACGACTCGCATCCCATTCACCATTCAACTCCACCCACTCATGCACCAGCTCCTGCTCCTAGCAGCCACCACCACCACCATCATCCAGCTTATCCTCCAAGCCACCACCACCACCTCCCTCCCCCTCCGGCTCATTCTCCATCTCCTGCTCCCAGCAGAAAGGCTGTGGCTGTAGAAGGTGTTGTTTACTGCAAGTCATGCAAGTATTCAGGCCATGAAACCCTTACCGGCGCATCTTCCCTACCAGGTTTGTCTTCTTCTCTTCCTTTTTAAGTATTGAAGTTATATCCAACTTATGTTCTAATATAAGTCATCGGATTGTTTTGCTACAACGGTGCAATGGATTTTATGAAAGAGAGTCCAATTAACCATAAAATCTAGTATTGTCTATAAAATACTAAGCTAGAAGCAACCGTCTGAATAACCAAACCTTATTCAAACCTTGTGCTTAAACCCTAAAGCTAACACTCAAGAATGAGTTAATTTGCTTCTGCTGAAATGATGATCTATTGTGGGTTTTGTGCAGGTGCGGTTGTGAAGCTAGTGTGCTACAATAGGAAGCGTGTGAGGACAAAGGAGGCAAAGACGGACAAGAACGGATACTTCTTCCTAGAGGCAGCAAAGACAGTGAGTACTTATGGGGTTCACAAATGCAAGATGTACTTGATTTCATCATCCAAGCCTTTCTGCAGTGTCAAGACTAATCTGAATGGTGGAGTTACTGGGGCCTCCTTGATGTACGAGAAGAACCAAACATCACACTCTTATGCACTCTATAAGGTTGGACCATTCGCTTTTGAGCCACCCAAGTGTAAAAACTAAGCTTGTAGTACTCATAAGCTCGTCGTCTTCACATATTTCTAGGCTTTGGGAGCTTTTAGTATTAAGGTTTGCTTTTCGTCAGGGTTTTCTTTTACGTGAAAGGTCTCTTTTATGTAAAATTATGGTCCATTTTCTCTTTTAGTCCATTAGGTTACACTGTCCCAGAATAATTTCTGGTCCCTTGTGATAATGATGAAATAATATATATCAATGGATCTCGGTTCTTGATTTTTAGCTCTTGATGATTGGTGATAATTCTCTAATATGAATCTGGTGCATGGGAAGCTCTCAGAAGCTCTCTAAAGCGAAAAAGCTTGTATCCTGCGCATGCATTTAATGCGCAGGATCATCAACCAGAAATTTCGACCAAAATTCCGATCCCACCGCCCAAAGTACATGGCTTGATGGTCCTGCGCATTTATGGCGCAGGACCCAAGCAAAGTCCTCTCTAAAGGGCTTATGCGGTGTTGCAGACTTCTGTATAATAAATAGTTTGATGGGTATTTTTGACAATAACTTTTACTGAGAGCGAGATTAATTTATAACATTAAATTCAAGATATATATTATATATGAAATTTCTTCAATGCTGAACGCACCGTGCAACTCGGGGTCATGATCGAAACTTGTGATCGAGATAAAATTTTGACCACTCATTTTGTCTTATTTTGTTTAAGTGATACTTTATTTAAATAATGCTCAATCATAAAATTAGTATTTAAAATTTCATTTTTATCACAAATTTGAATTTAGACCTTAACTTGCACAGAATATTCTTTCTCACTTAGAAAGAATCAAAATTTTCACATGAGTTGGTCAAAGTTCTCTAAGTCAAACTTATACATTTCCATGTGTGCACTTACGGCGCTCGAGAAGCTTCTACCCGCTAATGTGGGTTTTTTTTTTTTTAATTTAAATAAGAAAGCAATATTGAGTATTGAATGCAAACCTGACACCGACTTGAAAATAACATTGAAAGAAATAGAAGTCAAAACCAAAGTTAGACACGACCGTACGAACAAACTAATAAAAATAAGAGAAATAAGGAATTTTTAGTGCTGCAATCGCTGCAAATCTAGATTTTAGGTTTAGTTGTAAATATGTTTCTCTTGTTTTACATTTAAAGGTTATTTATTTGAAAAAAAAAAAAATTACAAAACTAAATCCCTAACTTTGTCAACTCTAATCCCTCATTTCGCCCAATTGCATTAATGCTACAAATTTAGCAAGGACACGATCAAGGCCCTTTTCCATGACAGGAATCTCGATCGAGTGCTCAAGAACAGAAATTGCTTAGCCATATTGACCTAAGCTGCCATGAATTGCTGCTGTGACATGCATGTTCATGACTAAGTCTAATTAAATTAGCTAGGTTTCCCATCTACACATTTCTCAATTGATGTTGCTGTAGTAGGTCGAGCAAAGTCAAGAGCTTTGTGGCCGGGGATTATTTATATCCAGAGATCAAATCCCTAGTCTGTTTAAGAAGAACATGCCCAAACTCTTGTTTGTTTAGCACTGGGGCAAGACTAATCACAACTGAGAGTGTCAAGGCTGGTAAGGAAGTCTGCTTAATTTGCTGTTGTTCATAGAAACAAGCTGGGGCTTTCTTGTTTTCCCGTCAATTTGGTTGGAAAATGCAAGATAATTTACAATCCACCAGCAAGAGCGATCTCCGGAGAATCTTACTTTTGAATCAGTGAACACCAACCCAATCGGAAAAGGCAAGGTCTAGCAGGCTACCAATGTTTCACAATCCACCAATTTCTTTGCATCTTGCATTATTTCCACCTCCCTGATCTTCCACCAACAAATGGCACGATTCTGAATCGAATATCAAAAAAACCTAAACACAAAAATGAAAAATCAAATGTAGACCTGCAAAGTGCAAACCAAAAGAGGAACTCTCCAAATCCGAGATGAGTTGCCAAGGTCTAACCTTGACTATATAAATGGAATAATCATCGATTCCTAAAGAATCAAACTTACATAAATGTTAAATCAGGGCTTGCGAAATGAGGGACTAGAGTCGGCTAGAGTTAATTTTTAAAATACAAAACCTTGAATGTAAAATAAGAAAAATGTATTTAGCTCTAAACCCACCATTTTTACACTGGTCAATTCCTTTCTTAGTAAGTGCAAAATCTAAATCGTTGGTTGCAGATTGAGCAAATAAAAATTCAGAAATTAGCGACCTCCTTTGATGAGTTTGGATCTTCTTAGATGTACAATCCAAAAATAGGAGGAGCTTCATGAACTTCTTTAGAGAACTCTTATCGGTCTGAAACTACATGTTCTTCCGTTTTACTCAATGAAGTTCTTTTATATCCAAATTAAATAAATAAATAAATATTCATTGTAAGGAAACCGAAGAACCAACCTTACTAATTTAGCTTTGTAATCGATCCCCTCCTTCTGTTCCACTGGGCAGAGCGCACCTTGGCACAAATTCATTAATTTGAGGCACTTCATTCTACATTTTTATTTATGTCAAACTCGCATTTAAGAGGCATTTCGGAAGCTTCGAAGAAATCCCTTCAAAACATTTCTTCTTGTGAGATAAGTGGTGCTGCACTGTCCTCGTGTTTGTATTTTGAGTTTCCAATCGGAAGCTGTAAAGAAATTCCTTCAAAATTATCTTGCACAGTTCCTCTCTGATCATGATCATTGCTGGTACTTGGTAGTAACTTTATTTATTAGCATTGTATTCTCTCAATAAGAGCTCCACATGAGCTTCACAAAACGTTCTGACGGTTTAGACCTAATTTTTTGAAATGATGACGTAAAGTACAGATGATCAGATGATGAGTAAAAGCTCTCAATGGAAGCTTAGGCTCTTTTTGGTATCAATTATAATTGTCAATTATGAGAAATTTTCATTATTTTAAATTATTTGGCATCTATTCTAAATTTTATTTTTATTTAAAATAATAGAAAAAGCTCCAAAATTCATAATGAACTTTTTGTCCATTATGGATTATGATGAGAATTTCATTATCTTCCTTTGTGTAAGTTTACTTGAAGTTTTATAAATAAGATGAGGGTAAAATAGTCAATACACATATTTTTTTATAACAACTTTACTTTTTCCTTCTTTTCTCACTTGTTTTCTATCATTTTTTAACAATTTTTTATCTTGACACCAAACTTATTTTCATTTCATAATTTATTTTTGATAAAATTCACCAAACCATTTTTCATTCTTGACCAATAATGAATTTTTGTACTTATTTATTTTAAATAGGCATAATAGAGAATGAAAATTGATACCAAAAAGAGCCTTAGTCGAAAGTCTGTTAAAATTATAGCAAATGAGGCCAGATTACCTCCCTCTACACTTACGAATCACTCAACATGGAAGGAAAGAACAATTGATATGCTCCCCTCCCCTCGCGCGTTTGAATCACAAAATATGGAACACGCTGAGATTTCTGTTTTTTCATTTTCTTCAATATTTATAGGTGGGCCCCATCACAATTGTGTGCTAGGCCAAGAAACATTAGGACAACACATTGTTCTCCCCATCCAGACTCTATAGCAATTGAGTGGAAAAAATCAGGCAGCAAAATATTACACCTATGAAAAAAGAGGAACACAACCATCCCTGTAAAGTTGAGAATACAATCAATTGAAAAAAAAATAAAGAATAGGATAGCCCCACAAAGAAACAAATCAAGAAAACACCACGTACCACCATGGATCTCACCAAATCCTAATACTTTAGTAGATTTCAAGTTCTAGAAGACGAACAATTTCATGGGGAACCAAATCTTCTTGCTTCTCTTCCTTCTTATTTTCTCTCACGGGCTATGCTCTCATGGTAGAATCTCAAGGAGAAAAATATTGAAATTAAGAATTACACACACACACACACGCTTGCTTGAACTTGCAGATAAAAGAAGAAGAGAAGAAGACAGTGGCCAAGAGAAAAAGAATTTGAAGGAAAAAAAAAGCTTTATATTTTGGCTTAATTTTGACCTTATCAAAAATGAACATGATAAAAATCCCTTCTAGAGTCATGTTGCAACTTGTTTCCCTTACCTTGAGCTCTTGCCACTTGCCACTTGCCACCAAGGAAAAAACTGAAGTCACTTTGCTATTCTGAAAGATGATGTGAATCTCCAAAGTTACTCTACTACCATTAAGTGTACCCAAAAGGTTATTTTATTACCATTATTCTGGGAAACATTAGCACCAAGGGACTGACAGAACGGAGAACACCCACCACAAAATTGATGTTGTTTTTCAAGATGGTGTTTCCAATTCATCAGAACAAGTTAAAACGTAACAATTAATGATTCTTAGTGATCAGAAATGATGGATCAGATGTCGGTTGATGGCAACCAGTCAAGGGTTTGACCTGCAAACATGGGAACAATATCTCCAAATCCAAAAGCATATGATTCTGGCACCTTCCATGGGTTTTTGATCAGCTTGATTTTGGATTCATTTCTAGCAAGTCCGTAGAAGTCTGGGCCATTAAAACTCATAAAACCCTCCAGTTTGTCAAGTGCACCCGCCTGAATAACAGAATGGTTTAGAGACACCATCAATGAGTACAAAATAAACATATCCAACCACACAACTAATGAAAATTATTTTCTTGCATTACCCCCATTGACAATTATGAGCCAAACTGATGGGATCAGTGGAGCCCAAAAGAATGTCCTTTGCAGAAAAGGTTTTGGCATAGCCAACATCACCATATGAGCCACACCCATACACATCCAACACCAAGAGAGAGATTACCTCTTCAAATACTTTAGCATAAAGTGATAGGGCCACAGGAGCACTATATATACCAGCACATCCACAAGAGCATTCTTTGCGCTGTCTTTCATGAGGAGCACTATCAGTTCCAAGGAAAAATTTCTTACTTCCACTAGTCACTGCTGATACAATAGCCTGTCCTAGACGAATGGAAAAATGAATTGAGTCAGCAGAGTGGTACATTGAAAGTAATAATACAAAATGTTTAACAGAAACAAAGTATATATAAAACATATATATGATGCAGTCCATAATTCATCCCTGGTTGTGAAGCACATATCCTATTCCAGGTATTAAAAGAGGAGCAAAGGTTGGGAACTCAACATAAAGTTTACAAGCCACACTTCAGCAATACTTCTTTCCACGTTAAAAGGAAAAATACAAAAACAATTAGAAGAAGCCTTATCCCAACCTAATGGGGTCAGCTAAATGTTAAAAGGAAAATACAAAAAATTAAAATCTTCAGAAATTTTGGAAGCAACTTCGATAGTGTAAGATTAATATATATGCCCTGATTTTCATGTTCTTATTATACTTATGGTTCACAGTGCAATCCACCTCCGGTTAAAGATCAAACCGTAATTACCCATTCTCTAGTTCCATATTTAAATGAAACCCTATCCCACGTCCAACTTCATGCTTTTGTGCTCATATACCATGTAAAGCAAGATGAACCAGAAGATTTAAAAAGTATCTAAAAGTGCACTGCCATGAAACATCCAGCATAAAAGAAAATAAATCGCCTATGATTTCCTTCCTTCAGCATGAGAAATATAGACTTAATGCAGATGAATAATACTGGAAAAAGAATTATGGAGAATAAGGATTAAAAAGAGTTTGTACACACCCAATACATAAGAGAAACGAATGACCCAATTACACCAGACATAATTACCGATTCATATGTTGTTAAATAACAAGTATTTGTGAGGGTGCATACTTTCTTGATGCCTTAAAAATATGAGGTTTTGCAGTCACAAACAAATATTGTTTTTAGGATGAGAAATATAGACCTGACATGGATGCCTAACAGCAGAAAAAGTAGAGAGGTGGAGGGAGGAGGATAAGACAAAATAAGGGTTGTAAACATCTAAGAAATAAAAGAACTGAATGAACAAATTATATCGAACATAAATACTGATACATACATTGCTAAATAACAAGTATTCGTATGAGGGTGCATACTAGCTTGATGCCTTAAAAATGTGAGGTTTTGCATTCACAAACAGATACTAGTCAAAGGGACTGAATTCAGACATGAACCTTGAATATGCATTAGTGTGAAAAGACAAAGGAAACATACTGTGGATCTCTCTTTTCAATACTGGAAGGCAGTAATTATGTGGTTGTAATCCTCCTTGAAACAACGAGTTCCTATTGAGAAGAAGATGTTGTGGAGTAACAGTTGCAGCAACAGTTCCTAACAGAAAAAATAGATGAAAATTAGAACAAATACTCCTGACATGGGACTTAGAGATACAGTGGGAAAAGAATACCTTCACTACAAGATTCAATAAACTTCACAGCATCCAGGGTGGTAATATGCTCCATCACAACCTTCAGCTGAGGAAGCTTCTCAATTAGTGGTTTCAACACAGTATCAATAAATACCTTTTCACGATCAAATACATCAACCTCTGGATCTGTGACTTCCCCATGGACCTGTAAAAGGGCAACAAAAATATGGCCATCTAAGTAACCATCCTTCCCAACCAAAAATGTTAAAGGTGATGCTTGTAAGGTGTTATTTTCATCATACAGAAGCTACGTTGAAGTCCCATAACTAGTTGTACTCATCTGAAAATACCGATTACATGCAGGCAACAATCTCACAGGAACATATTTTATGAAGACAAGATAACCGGACCACAGAATGTCATAAAAAGTTATATTGGGTTAGGGTGAAAGTATGCATCTAGGAGCCCAGATTTGGCAGTACCACACAGAATTGGTACACAGAAACATACAGAAAATCATTCAAAGTTTCTGATTAAGAAAGAAAGTAAGTTAATAAAAACTAGTGATGAAAATTGGCTCCCAGCTAATAGAAGGCAAATCTGTTGTTTGTCCTAAAAGCATCTCTCAGTAAATCAAGGACAGAAAAATCCAAAGTCCAAAGAACATTTTTGATGGAACTGGTAGGATATCTTCAGGGTTCTTAATTCTAACATCATTTCTCAAGTCTTAATCATATGGCATGGAGAGGAAATTCTAACATGTTAAACAAAGCAACAGATTATCTTCAAATTGGAATCCCATATGTTGGAGTCAGATGTGCTGCAAAAGATACCAGCAGCAGCATATTTTGCTCCACCATCTCCTCAAGAACAGGTAGACACTTCCCAAAAAGATCTGTAACACCATCTTGAGAATTTGTAGTTGCACCAGCTGGATATAGCTTTACAGCAAAAACCACTCCACTCCTCTCTGTAAAACCATTCACTATTTTTATTAAAACTGAACAATAGAACATTGTTTTGTGCTACTCATTTGCATTTTAGAATGATAGATATGAACTAGCTGAATAGACAAACTTTTCTTTCATACCAGAGATTATTCAGATCCACACAAACTGTGAACAACAAATTTGTATCTTCCCTATAGAACATTGTTTTGTGCTATTCATTTGCATTTAGAATGATTAAGATGAACTTGCTGAATAGAAAAACTTTTCTTTCATACCAGAGATTATTCAGATCCACACAAACTGTGAACAGCAAATTTGTATCTTCCCTACAACCATAGGATCATTAAAATTCCAATGAAAGAATCCATGTCAGGATTCCATTTTGATCTGGAAAACATTTATTGTGGTAATCAATTACCAAGAAATTTGTTTCATATGTTTGTATATCAAACGTTAAACATTAAGAAAAAGCATGAACTCAAAAGACATGGCAACATTTCAACTTCCTTAAAAACCGTTAATCATTCAATTCGTATATATTAATAAGTAATGTCCAAATTTGTAATTTTGTTTCAGAATATAATAATAACAATTGATAATTATAATATCATTTTTAAGGATTTATAATTAGTTGATAGCCACTAACTTTCTTCTCATCTGATTCTAATTTCAAATTTTAATATATCTTAATCATCTCCACCGATTTGAGGTCCAAATTTTAAGATTATTTACAACTATAAGAACTCCTTTCCCTTGTTCTAGGTTAAAATTGAATATTTAGATATACATACATACTTCGATTTTTTTTAGAGTCCCTTTCTCTATCAAAACAAGCTTAGCAAGTCTTTTTAATAGGTAATATATGAAACATGTCTAAATTCTTTCTAACTGTATAAGTGTAACCCTGTGAAGACGTTGCACGGATGAAGGAGTTTGATACTGATCAACAAAATTCCATCTTGTATACTGAAAGTAATAGGTATCTGCAGAATAACTAAGGCAGCAGGCCTTTTTCTGTTTTTTCAGGTATGTGTAAATATTCATTGTCAATATGCGGGATAGTCATAACACTAGCCAAATCAAGATATATTGCACTACAATTCAGTAAATTCTAATATATTATGATAAGCTCAATTATATTTAAGTTATGGGGAGTAACATAATAAAACCACTAAAGAAGTGACGGCGAAAATATAATAACTTTTGGAATATTATGCATTTCAAATCTAAAATCATTATATCATATTCACTGGTTGCACTCACTGGCAAGTTTGATCTCCTCTGGACTGGTCCTATCTGTTAAGTAAAGTGTCATTAGAGGAGTAAAACCACTGTTTTCTGGTAATACTTTCAATATCGATTCTCGATAAGCCATAGCAGCAGCTGTAGTGGTGACAGGAGGTTTCAGATTTGGCATCACAATTGCCCTTCCAAAATGATTTGCACTAAGATGCAGAGAAGACTATGTCAGATAACACTAGATCAATAAAGCAGGATAACTAATAACAATAATCCAACAATTAGACTTTATCCAAACAAAAACGGGCTAGCTACATGGATTTTACAAAGACAAAGTATAGATAATAATAGTTTATAAAGAAAATAAGAAACAGAAGATAGCACATCAACAACTTAGAAAAATCCCACCTAAAAGGGGTTGCTAAAAGAATCTTTCCCCTCCAGTGAGCTCTGTTTGAGGTCAGACCTTAAGTATACTCACATTTCCTCACTAATTCTCCGAGGGTCATTTTGGTTCTTCCTCAAGCCTTTTAGCCCATCCAAACTCAATCAGGTCACTCCTTCATAGTGCTTTATCCCAATACCTCCTTTGAGCATGGCCATGCCACCTCAAATGACGTCAAAGTTTATCATGTGCCGAAGCAACTCCTTAATCAGCTTTGGTATGGTCATCTATACCTCATTCCCCGTAGTTTGGCCAAAATCAATCTCAACATCTTCATCTTTGCCACACTACGATAAATCTTTTTAACTGCCCAACATTCCACCCTATAAATCACAGCTGCTAATAGAAGTGTCCTATCAAATCTTCCTTAATAGTTAATTCTAAAGAAATGTAATGATCACACAACACTTTAGATGCACTTCTCCACTTCATCCAAATAATTTTTTGTTAGGGATCATCCTCTATATCACATCCTATATTTATGGTTAATCCCAGATTACTAAAATAATCACTCTGGTGTATCTCTCTCTCTCTCTCTCTCTCTCTCTCTCTCTCCCCCCCTCAATCTTCACCATTTCATCACCTGTCTTAATGTATCTAAAGTTAAATACCAGATACTCCATCTGAATTCTATTTATCTTAAAACCTCTTAATTCCAAGGTCGATCTCCAAAATTCCAATTTGTCATTATGGGCTTTTTTCTTATCTGACAAAAAGGATCAACAAAAAGCATACATGGACCAACCTCTCAAATTATCCTAGTTGAATCTTCCACAATGAGCATAAATAATAACAATGCTAAACGTTACTTTGGCGAAATTATCCTTTTGATGTCAAAAGCAAACTTTCTCTGGTGCATAACCCATGTGTTAATCACCTTAGAAACCAGATAGTTGTGGGCTCTTGAAACTTCCCGCACTCTTTCTAGTTCAGGATTGACATTTCTTTATGTTCTTCTTTGGCCCAGTGCCATGGAATGCAGTAGCCTTAGCCTGATTGGACCGACATGATCCACTTTAAAGATCCAGACCAAGGGCTGGGCCGGCTGGCACTAGACCAATTTTCTGGTATGGGGAGGCCTGGAACTAGTATTAATTTATTTGAAGTCATTGAATTGCTTGGGTACACTACGTAGGATTACCATAGAAGTTTGCCTATTAAGAAATAGCTTAGTTTGGTTAGTTTCCTATAAGAAATCTTTTCTATTCTGGTTGAAATTCTATATTTATGCAAGGCTTACTACCTATTTGTTCATTTTAACTGTAGAGCACTCAGTTGTGAAGTTCGATTACAAAAATTTGCTATCAAAACTTTGCATGAGTATGTGTGTCTAAGTTTGCCCTTCCCAATTATTCTTCCAATTCATCTACATTTCTCTTTATGGAGCCCACCACAGCAGATCATTTCTAATACCTGCAACCAGCTCGATTCTTTCCATTTCAGGTCCCCTTCATTCCTTCTTTCTTGATGGTGAATTATTATTCACTCAAAAAGTAACAATAATAATAACAATGACATGTACAGCTAAATGGATTTTACTGGTAAAAGAAGATCCATACTGATGAAGCCTCAAATGAATGAGTGCTAATAAACTAAAGATCTTGCTCAGATTCACCTCCAGGCTCAAATGGTTAAGGGTTAGGTTAGGTTAAGTTTGGTTAAGGTCTTGACAATAGTTTTTTAAGGTTAGGGCTAAAAGGGGTTAACTTTGTGGTAAAGTTGAAGTTGGTCAATATCTCAAAGCTTGGAGGTTCTAAATGGGGAAGTTAGGTTATGTTAGGGATGGTTAGGTTAGTTTTCAGCAGAGAAAGGTAAATTCTTGAATTTTGGGGAAACAGAGGTATCTCTAAGTGAAGTGTTTGGGGTGTCAAATAGACTCAGGATTGAATGAAACCAAGATCTTAAAGCTTGCTGCCTTGGAGATGCTCCCCGAATTTCATCAAATTTGGATGGTTAAATTCCAAGTTATGGGTTTTCTTATATTTAGGGTTTCAAAATCAAGATTTGCAAGAGACAAGGTTTGGTTGATCAAAATGGGGTCACATTGAAGGTATGGGCATTTGTGAAAGAATACAAGCAGCACACTGAGTGGATCCTACTGATTGGTTTAGGAGATATGGAGGTTCTTATAATGGAGGGAAAGAAGGGACCACACCTCGGAATTGGGGAGTAAACAGAAAATGAAGGAGAATAGAAGAGGACGGATGGGATAGGCTGCCAGGTACCGGGGAGCCTTTTAGATGCCTGAATCAGATGGAGATGGTGTATGGAAGGCTGTCGATGCAGCCATAGCAAGGATCCTGGCCTGTCTTCACCTATAATATTATTTCTCCAACATTGGACCCTCTCTGACTCACTTGAACAAACCAGCACTTGCAGCAGCAAACACTCATAAGAAGCACTCAAAACTGAGACAATAATTACAATCCAAACTGTAGTCTATCCCAATCAATAAGGGGGCTTTTGTAGCATTACATATGAAGTCCTACCATAATTAGGACTTAGAAATAGACTCTAACTAGGAATAATAACAGAAGCTACTTAGGTCCTACAGCTGGAACTTTGCAAGGATTAGTGGGCCTAAATTGTTTTTTTTGGGGGGGGGGGGACTTGCACAATTACACTGCCCTTAAGGTTCAGCAGAATTACTAAACTGCCTCTGCCAACCGAAGTTGCACTGCTGTGAAAAAAAAAAGTATGGATGTGATACATTTATTGGTGGCCAGCTGGGCAGCAACACAAGGGGCTTTTACTAGCCTTCGCACTCCACTTACCATGGGTCTTGGCTATTGCATCACATCATAGCTTACCACATTGGATGGGATAAGGTTGAGTTGCTGTTTGAAGAATAATAATTAGTCAAAATTCTACTCATAACAAAAGTATTTATAATATGTTATTATACTCACATCGAAACTTTATCACGATGGGCCATCTAGAATGCATCTCATGGCAAGCAGTTTATTTCTGCCACACGGAAGGTAGAACCTTTAGGTGATGGATGAGAAACGTCAGAAAATGTGGACAATGAAAGCGGCAATCAAGCTGAAGTAAATGGTACAATCAAGACGGAAGTTCAGGAAGTAATCAACAGTTCGAATGCAAATTCAAAATCTCATGATCAAATTCCAATCAAGGAGATATGGTTTGCCAATGATTGTCAGTTGATTTTATCAGTCAAATGTGAATGCGGATCATTGCCCAAGTCAAAGCTAATAGTTTTAGATGTCAACCAAGTGGTTCTGGTTCTCATGTTTTATGGAAGTCAAATGAAAGCATTTCCCAACACAAGGAAAATTGATGCAATAAAGATTCTCCATTTGGACTAGGCTTCTTTTGGTCCACAGTTTGGTCCTATGAACCTTGGTCTTCTTATGTATGAGTTCATTGACATTAAGGCACCTAATCTAAAGCCCATAAAAGTGGGTTAATATGTTAGTACACGCATACTACTAATTTCACAAGATTCTGGCAGAATTTCACCGAAATCTTGCCATTTCAGTAAGTACCGCAACGAAACTAGAGGCGATATGAAAAACATGCAATATCTTCCAAAATTTTGTGAAATTTTGAAAATTCCAAGGGATTGTGCCATACGGGGCTTATGGATATGGATATGGAATTGATGGAGCATATAGAGCATCTGCTGATTCTAGTAGCATGTCTGCATATGGGCATGGAGATGCTACAGGTGCATCATTTGTGGACTCCATCTTTGGATATTCATCAAGACTAGCACAATCAGTCATGCTAGTTCCATGACCAGGTCACAGTCCATGGTTGTATTGGTACAACACACTCCCTAGGGTAGGATATCTACCTAATGATGATGATGCTACCTATAAAAGGGCAATGACAGACTATTATGGATAACTTTATCCATACTGTGTCATGGCCTACTTATGTCCAGTATTCAAAGTACTTCTACAAAATAGGAGCAATGCATAGAGAATTCAAGACCTATCTAAGAAAGTCAGTAAACATAGGTCACTTTCTAGATGTGGCGGTGTAGTAGGGCTCAATGCCTAACAAAAATGGCCAAAAGCAGGCAAACGAAAGAGATGTGTGGCTGAGGGGAGGAGAGAAAGAAGGCATGCATGGAGATTCTTTTTGTTGGAGGTTCAAGAATCTATGAAAGGACAAATTCAGCCGCTAAGGAAGAATTAAAGGAAGTCCCTTACTACGAGACCTAACCCAACCTAGATCTCGTCTTGGTTGTTGGGAGAGAGGAAGCTTTCGGACCACCTTTTCCAGCCAGATAGCAAGCAATCACTTAGCAATGATACCGCCGGCCGGGAATGAGTACCTATCCCTTACGTGAATCGAACCCGTGTCTTTAACATGAAAAGACAATGTCCTAACCACTGGACAAAAGGGACCAAAAAGCCATTCTTCATATTGCGGAATATGAGAAATTTTCTGCGCTTATCACGCGGATTAGGAACAAGAAAGGCATAGAAAGCTCGTCTCAAGGAATAAACCTTCCGAGTTTTTAGAGAAAAACCACGCGGAATTTTTGCGAGATTGTGAAAATGTTTCAAAGCGGTGAAAACTCTCGCGAAATTCCCACAGTGAGACAGTCTCAGGTAGACGGTTTCTATGGGGCGTAGGCCTCCAAAAAAGGTAACAGAGGCGTGCAAGGGTTTCCTCAGGTCAGACGGAGATTGGCCCTCGAGTGCAAAGGCAGAAGGGAGCTTGACTGCAAGACCCACCCGTCGAGCAGGGGCTGAAAGTCGGCCTTAATGATCCGACGGTGCCGAGTGGAAGGGCCGTTGCTCAATGGATAAAAGTGACTTTAGGGATAATAGGCTGATCTTCCCCAAGAGTTCACATTGACGGGAAGGTTTGGCACCTCGATGTCGGCTCTTCGCCACCTAGGGCTGTAGGATGTTCCAAGGATTGGGCTGTTCGCCCATTAAAGCGGTAGGTGAGCTGGGTTCAGAACTCGTGAGATAGTTTGGTCCATATCCGATGTGGGAGATAGAGCATTGAGGGACCTTTCCATAGTACGAGAGGACCAGGAAGGACGCACCTCTAGTGTACCAATTATCATGCCCACGGTAAACGTTGGGTAGCCAAGTGCGGAGCGGATAACTGTTGTTTAGCATCAAAGGCAAGGCAAGGGGCTCTCTATCTGACGGAAGATTGCGTCCAAGATTTGGTAATCTCACTGCGGATCGCCTCTGATCGGCCACTTCCTACAATCCGACCTGAACCTTTGGGTAGGCTCTGCAGGATCAACAACAATAGCTGCACGGAGTACGGCAAAATTCCCCGGTACAGTCATTCGACAAAAATTAGCGCCTACTTATTCTCCGACCCTTGCTATTTGGTAATGAACACATACGGCGGGGGAAGGAAGCTACTAGTAAGATAGGTAAAGTAAGGGGCAAGAGCTAGAACTGATGCCCGTGGGAGGGGAAGCAAGCAATAGTGCACTCTATCTTCCTCCTTCTCACTAGCAAGCTTGCTAGCTTCTTGCTCTAACCTTCCATCATACCTTCTTCCTATCGACCCCATAGGGCCAAAGGTCTCCGAGTCATCAATTCATTTTGGAGCGAACTCTTTTTCTACCTTTCTCTTTCCATGCCGACCCGCCTCTTTCGTTCTGCATCCTAACTGGAGGAAGCGGTCCGCTCGTGCTTCTCAAAATACAACCCCGGAGAATTTGAAATGGGCTCTTGACCCAGCCCAGAACTGCTTTTTTTTGCTTTGTTTACCTGTCGTGCCTATACCTACGCCTTTGAAGCCCCTTCCTCCATTACCTAGGGGATGAATCCATCCCAACACATTTATATATTGAATTCTACTTGTATTTGTAGTTGTATTTTAATTTTTAATTAAAATCTCAGTGTTGTCTTACATAATATCTATATTTACATTTGTGAAAATGCATGTTCCAGACTTCGAGTTTCGACTGCATACAGCCGAGCATATGCTGATCAATAACACCCCCTTGGGTTAGGTTTTAGGCAAAAATAACACTTCCATTGTGTTTATTAGCCTCAAATAAGGTTGTATACCAAAAACCAGCCCAAAAATACACAACTAAAAAAAAAAAAAGGAACGAACATTGAGTTGAAATAAATAAATAAATAATCCAAAATTTCACCGAGATTTCGGCAAAATTTTGGTCAAAGGGCGAGATGAACCAAAATTTTCAACTATGAGTACACGGAATAGTAATTAAGTCGAGCATTTGAGTTGGATTATTATACTTAACAGTTAGGATTCTTGTTTTAAGTTGGATTAAGATACTTAATACTTATTGAGTACTAGAGATGATTTGAGTAAAGAGTATGAGTTTTTCCGAAGAGTTAGTGTTGTTGATGCAGCCTTGCTTGATTAGGACTATAGCCTCAAGAATATCCAGGCTAGGGTTGAGGTTAGGGTATATGGGTGGTTGTTCCTCAATTGGATCCCAAGAATTGTGCTCTTAGCTCCTTGCTTAAGGTTTCTTTTGTTGGATGGGGTATCAATGGTTACGGATATTTAGGGGTATGAAGGATATTGTGGCCCATCCCATTAAAGTTGATAAATTCCTGATATGAGGTAGATTTTAGATGAGATGAAAACTTAAGGAAATGGGATAAAACTTGAAAGGAATTTATATTTTGTTCCTTAGGATTACCTCTTAAAATTTCAAAAAGGATATTGTGGCCCATCCCATTAAAGTTGATAAATTCCTTGATATGAGGTAGATTTTAGATGAGATGAAAACTCAAGGGAATGGGATAAAACTTGAAAGGAATTTATATTTTGTTCCTTAGGATTACCTCTTAAAGTTTCAAACATTTTGAATGTTTGCGAGATATTGGGGTTTCTTGATTTTGTAGGAAAAATAGGGTGATCCTTTCACAAGTGACTCTGACTCCTAGGGTGAGGGTGAGCTCCCAAGCGATTTATTAAAACTAAACTCCGTTCCTCAGGGATGAAATTAGGACCGAAAATCACTAATGTTGTGGGGAAGATGTTCTTAAAGTTTCGGATTAGATCTAACGATTAGCTCGGTTTAGACCTGACTTTGATTTTTGGGTCTCTAAAAAGTCTAAAAATTCAAGAAAAATAAAAAATAAAAGACGTGAAAGGAGAAGTGGTGATGTAAGCAAGGATGAGCCCCCTTATAATTGGGCCCCAAAAGGCCCAACCAAAGCTGGTCGTACCCCATGGGTGTTTTGGGCACTTGCCAACCCTTTTCTGACTCAAAAGGGAAATAGTTGGAATTCCTCAGTCCAAGAGTCATGGATCTTTCTTTAATTATTTATTTGGATTAGTATTTTGTGAGTTATGACTAAGTCCTAGTTAAAGTGGAAGTCCCAATTGGAATCTATTTAAAATTAAAATTCCTTTTGGATAATTAGCTTTATTTTGCAAGTTGTTTTCTATGATTTGTAGTTGTTATTTAATTGAGTTTTAAAGGGGTTCCTAGTCTATAAAGGATTCCCTAGTTGAGTCAAGTTAGGCTTCCTTACTTGAGTCCAAGTCATTTCCTTCCAATTACAAGACAATATATAGGCCACCCATCTCATTGTAAAGTGAGTTGATTGATGAATAAAAGGCAAACAACATCATGGTATTCTTGGGAGGGCCATGGCAGACTTAGAAAGAGTTTTTTCTTCACTTCACCAAGAGACTTTTAATTCCAGCAGCAGTCCAGCATTCACACACCGTCTTCCAATCAAACAAGTACAGCAGCCCTAAATCTCTCTCCTGCCCTGTGACTTCATCAAGAACCCACCCCCACTCTTCTTTCTCCAATCGCAGCCTATCAAAATCCCTCCTCAACCCTTTTCCCACCTTGTGGCAGCAAGAAACCCCTCCCCCAGCCTTGCGGTAGTATCCCCTACCCTCCCCTTGTCTTCTTTTCTTGCAGCAGCCCCTCCACCCCTTTTTCTGGTTTTCTTTAATTTCTTGAAATCAGCAGCAGATCTTGGGAGTAGCAAAGGGAAAGAAAGATGAGAGGAAAGCAAGATTGCCCAAGAAATCTTCCCAAACTTTTCCCATATCAACCCATTTAGTTTTTCAAAACAAATTGTATCCAAATCTTTTCAAGATCCCCAAGAACTTACCAAAACCTTTTCCCTCCATTAGAGATAGTTCCCTAAGTGTTCCCCTACTATTTCTTCGAACCCTTAGGTGATTTTGATCTCAAGAGCATCCCTCAACCCTCCCACACCCAACCGCAGACTTCCTAAGAATCCTTCACACATCCTATATTTCTTTGTAACCCATATTGTTTTGGGTATCTTAAACTCATCCAAAATCCATACAAGACAATCCCATAAGATATCCATCAATTCCAAAATCCACCCAAACATACCCAAACCATCCCATATTCCCATTAACAAACACAACCTTATTATTAAGCCCTAATTTGTGTTGGTTCTTATTAAAGAGGATCCTAGAAGAGTAACCTAGGCGTTTTGAGTTACATCAAGATAACAACAGGTATAGACTATGGGATGAATTTCTAAAGGATTCTAATGGTTAGTTTAGGCTGGAGATAATGATGAGGACATCAATCAACAGTTCCAAGTCTACCAGCAACGCCAACATAGAGATCATCCCACGAAAGCATTTATGTGGATGGACAACAAGTTTGGAGGCTATTGGATTGCTAGAGTCCTATGGTTCGATGAGGAGCACTGCCCATAGGCAGTTTGTTATTTTCTTCCCTCGAGTCCTAGTGGGTTGGGTATTAGTTTGCTAATGATTTTTATTTTGTTATGCTTTGAGTCCTTGTGGGTTGGCTTCGATAATTGTTGGCCTAATTTTGGGTTTTTTGGGGTTTGGATTGATCTATGGGTATATTTAGCCCATGGATTAAAATTTTCCATTTCATTTGAGGTTTCCAATTTTGCCCCTAAATATTAGATTTGGAAAGAGAATTATTTAGGGTTATTCATGGGAATTCAGTTGAAGGATTGGGAAGGATTTTTTATTTATTTATTTAAAGCCATGGAAGAATCAACTGGCAATGAAATGAATGAAAAAAAGAAAAGAAAAGAAAAAAAAACAACTTCTCTTCTTGCAAAAGCTCTCTTTTGCATGAACTGTTCCTCTCTCACTCGGTAAGTTTTCTTCTTCTCTTATCTTCTCTTCTCTCTCTCTTGTGTGAACAGGTTCCTTCTCCCTTCTTCTATCCAGCATCTTTACTATGTTCTTTCTTTTTCTATCTTCTCTCAGCTATTTATTCCTTTTCTTTCTCTTCTATTCTGTCCAACAGAGCTTTCTGCTGCATTCTTTCTTTATCTCTCCTTTTTTTTACCTTTTCTTTTCTTCTCTTCTCTCTTACCTGTATGGCAAGCTTGCTGTACTTCTCTTTTCTTAACCCTTCTGTCGTTTCCCGTGTTTTCCTCATTACCCAGAAATTCTTTCTTTCTTCTCCCCCCCCCTTTTTTTCTCTCTTACCCCTGGTTTGCAGCCAGAGCCAGCAGGTAAATTTATTGAGCCTCTAATTAGGTATTTCTTATTCTGTATGTTCCATTTGCAGTTGGTTCACTACAACAAATTTCCAAGGTTTTCTTTGCATTGTTACTTGCTGAACTCATTGTTAGAATTCTGATATTGACTAGGACAGCACTATTTTCTTTTCAGTTTAATAAAGCATGCAGGATTAGTATCCCAGGCCTAATTTCTTCTTGCTTCTTCCTCCAATAAAGATTAATCCCATCTCTTCCCTCCTGTTCCATCAATCTGATTTATTCCCACACTAATGTAGTTTCTTCTTTTATCTCAGATCTAATCAGATGTTTGATTATTGACATCTGTGATCCAAAATCTGGATTTCCAAGTTGCATCAAAGCATAAATAGAAGACTGAAATCAAATGATTCCAGGAATATTCTAGAAAATATACAATCACCTGTGAGAGACAACACCCTTCAGAAGGTCACCATCACGAAGATGAAGATGCCAATCATCAGGCTTTGTTAGTGAAAGTTCCATCTTCACCCCTCTGCAGTTTGCAGGAAAAGGTCCTTCAACTTTTCCAAAAGGAAACGTGAATGCCTGGTATAGAAACAGCATATGCCATTAAGCAACAATCAACTACTTGAATGAAAAACTTACTTGGGATACGAAACATATGCAGTACAGAGCACTCCAATTTAGGTACCAAGGAAATCAAATGTAAAACATTATTTTGAATGCAAACAGCACAATAAATTGCTAACATCCAGAGAGAAATATCACCAAAAAAAGTGAAAAGGAGTTCACAACTACCAAGTACAAAAACAGAATAGAGACAAAAAAAAAAAAATCTTTCATCAGTAAAAACAATTTGGTTTAGAATATCTTCTTAAGATTTGATTTACACCTTATTTATGGAATCTTTTTATGAGTACTGAGGGAAGTCATCTTATCTTCTTTTCTGTTTCTTCGGTGAGTAAGCTAGGATCGAGCGTGAGACTTCAAGATAAAACCTTGTCAAAGTCTCCAGGCTTGAAAAACGAAATGCTTTTAGAAATCTACAGTTGTTGATAACATTTAACTGAAGGGTCAGAACAATCAGAATATAGTACCTTTTCCAACTCAAACTTCTAAGCACTAGAAGTTAAATTACTTTCTTTGGATTTTTTTATAAGCTAGGACTGGGATCAACATGATAGAAGAAACCAAGTGGTGAAGGTTTTTAATCAGTAACTGACTGCTTGAACAACAAGGATATTATGCTGTGTGAAGAAACAATTGGATCAATTATAGCTTTTGCCCATGTTTCATTTTCCAGTTTGCGTTATAAAACAGATGCGAAGGCAGAAAGATCAGGATGGAAGAGGCAGGTACAAATATGAGTAAAAAGATTTGAGCTTGTGATGATTTTGCAAGAAGAGCCTAGTAAACAAAAACAAATAAACATTGAACATCAGCAAAGGTACTCAGAAGAAAATGTAAAGATGTACCGAGTGCATTGATTTTGCTCATTGTAGAACATGGCTAGATTCCTTCCTTGTAATCCATTAAAAAGGTTCTGATAACTACTCTTGTAGGTTTGGACACTCCAAGGTCCACAACTCTACCATTGAGCATGTCTACTGCCAGCAGGGAATCAGGTCTGATCAAAATGTCAAAAAAGCTACTGCTAACACAAGTTCTAACACCCCTTCGAATGGTCAGTAGCTCCATTTTTTGTATTGAAAAATCATCCCTCATCCAGGACTAGCATGCCTTCTTTATCTCTAATGAATCCAACAAAAGAGGGAACTATCAAAATGCACACCCATCATGCTGCCTGGTTTTAAAGCCAAGCCTTGGAAATTTTTTCGATTCTCAACATAATCTGGATCCCACTTCTCAGCTACACACTGTGTCTTTATGTTTCGAGTACAACATAAAGAAAGGATGGAGCACTTTGAAACAGGTTCCTTGATAGTAGCTACAGGATGGTATCTTGTCTCCATCCTGTTTGTGGAAGTCATGTGGTTCCTTTCACTCCATAGGTTACCCAATAGCCTTGCGTGGAATAATTTCTAGAAGGTCTTGTAAGCCTGAGTTGCATACATCGGCTGGAGGAAGATCAGATTTTGTTGCTGTTATCTAGTTTTCCTCTCTCATCTTTTCTGATGTAAATCAAAACGTGAAGAATAAGAGGGCCAGAAGTCACTCAGCAGGCCCACTCAACCAGCCCAACAAGACAGCACTTGGTCTACTTGGGTGGCGAGGTCAGGGCCCATTATTATGATTCAACTGATCCTTGAGTGAAGATATCCCTTAGGATATATGGATCTGTAAAATCTGCTATGGGAAGAGAAAATCATGAAGAGATTAGATTACTATTTTATTGGGTTTTTATTTTGGGAGTGTGGCAATGTTAAGATCTTTAACACCTTTGTTAGTTTCTATTGTTGTTACCTTGACCATCAACTTAATAATTATCCTATTTCAGAAAAACTAAATTTGTTAGTAGCTGTCCAAACCCAATCTGAAAATTCCGTTTTACAAGTTATCTGTCTGAGCAGGGTTAACAGCTCCTACTACTGAGTCTGGTTATCAATCCATTAGTCAAATTAGTAACTTCGGTCTATTACTATTCTGGATTCATTATTTTTTTGTAAAAGAAAACATTCAAATACTCTTTGTCTGAATTGTTATTTCTCAGTTTATATTACGTTTTTCTGCTAATTTGTGTTCTGTTTAAACAGTTAATAATTCTGTGACAGTAATATAACTTCCAATTTAAACATTGGAATGGATTGAATTTTGAGATTATATATGCTCAACATTCAAATAGATAACATGAACTAGTATTTCAGCCTAATCTATTCAGTCGATTGCGAGTTATAGAATTGATTTTATTGCTGGATTATATTGGCACAGTGATTCTGGATGTTTTTGCTCTCCTGGTTATTGCTAGCCTGTGAGTCTGTGACTATTACACTATCAGCCTAGAAGAAAAGAAATTGAATAAATTAGCATTACATCATCTCAGACAGTTTCCACACTTGATTTCATGTCTTCCAAAATGCCTTGATAAACCTAGAGAATAGAATCTTTAGAAGGGTTTCCCCAGATTACTTAGAAGTTAGAATACTATATACACTGCATCCCAAATGCAAATGTATTGTACCTACAAAGTAAGGTTCATATATTTAGCCTAACTAAGATGCATTTTTTCCTGACTACATTATAACATTTTTTTCGCCCACAGGACAGGGGAACAGTTTCTGACTATGCTATAAGCTCAATGATGGATATCTGCTAAAAGAGGATATGTATTAACCATAAAATAGCTATAAAAAAAATCAATTAATTAAAAGAAAAGAACACATTCTAAAGTACAAAACCATCAGTTTGTCAAACAGCCCATATCAAATTAACACTTAATGGTGTGACTAGACTTGCATAATCTGAAATACTTGATTTTCTATTGCATCGAACAGTTCATCCCCTGGCAAAATGAATCTTAAACCAATGAACACAAAGCACAAAATGTCCAGGGACATTAAGAAGGTTGAACATACCTTAGGAGGAATGATGGAAGAATTCATCACTCTCGGTGACTCTTTTTGAAGAAAACTGGTTAAGTAATCAAACAGCAGAATTTCACTGTTCAAAAAGCATGACAGAGTCATTGCAGTTATACTCTGTCTCACAGAACATTTCCGTTACATAATTTTACAATTTTTATCACATGCTCTAACCCACATCCACTCTGAACTAAAGATAAAAATATTGCAGTTTTCATCAGAATCAGAAGTATGCATCGTCAGATCAGATAGATGTTCTTCTAGTTGTGAAATATACGGTTAGACATCTGGGAATTTTAAGAATTTTAGAGTTCACGCCAGAAATTCTTCTAACTAAATAAAACAAACATGTCATCAAGGAAATCTTCAGATTAGATATCGAAAAGGTATTGCTTCTCCTAGACGTACCAATTCTTAGCAAAAGAAGAGACTTTGGGTGTTACGCAGCAAATGTTGGATTGAGTCGACAGTGACGCTGCTGGTTATTCGGTGAAAACTACAAGAATAATATGAACACAGAAGGATCAGAAGTGGAAAAATGGATTCTTATTTCACTCGCTTGAGGCTTCTGCTTCTCACAATAGCACCACCAGGAGATGCTAAGCCGAAGAAGGTGGAGAAGAAGACATGAAACGCTGCAACAAACTGACTTTGATAGAGTGGGTCACCGGAGATTGAAAAGACAAAGACAGAGATCCTTTCGCGAAAACGGGAGGAAGGTTCGCATGAGAGAGTTCGTGAGTGAGTGAGAGATTTTTATCACCTCCTGTTCTGACATCTTCCTGTTTGATACAGTTCACCTTTAGATCAATGACAAGTGTATTATGCTAATCTAATGGTTAATAATTTATCATCTATTATAATATTTTTATTTATTTATTTCTCATTTAACCCATCGTCTTCTCTCAAAGTTCAAAACCTAACTTCCGTCTCTCCTTGGCTTCGCCTTGCCGGTCTCTCCTTGGCTTCGCCTCTGGCAAGGGCACAATCTCTCATCTCTCCTTGGCGTCTTCGTCTCTCCTTGGCTTCGACTCCTGCAAGGGCACCAGGGTCTCTCTTCTACTCCGGCAACCCCTGCCGACGTACACAGGGATGCCCAATCAAGTACCCAGAAGTTCGACATCTTCAGTGCCCATACATGCTTACCGAAGTTAAACATCTCAAGAAGAAGAACCTGAAACTTTGGGAGATGTAACTGGAAACAGGGGGCAAAAGCCTTGGCTTGGAGTCTCTGGGGATCGAAATCGGAGATGGATGCAAATAGAACCGTTTTTGCAATCGCCTTCTCTGTTCCTTCCGATTCCTCATAGATAATAAAAAATAAAAATCTTTCCTTTTACTTAGAAAGATAAGAGGGGAAAAAAAAAAAAAAAAAAAAAACAGAGAAACAAGAAACAACAAGAAGCATTAGAACTAAAAGCATCAAACAAACAACTTACAAAGATTAAACAAGGTGAAACTTAGATAAAAGCTTCAGATCTGCTCGGTTCGATGGAGAAACCTAAAAGGGCGAAAACCCCAGAAAAGGAAGCGAAACGAGAAGGGGTCTGGGATCAAAGGCGGCTCAAAACTAGTCCAGGAAAATCGAGCAGAATTGTAGACAAGATCTTTGGCTTCCTAGGCGAAAACCCAGAATTTGGATGATTGAGTGCTCCAGGCATTAGTACTGATTTTTACATTCTTCAGACTGTTCTCCTCTCATACCATAGTCGGCAGGGGTTGCCGGAGTTGAAGAGAGTAAAGGCAGAGAGAGCCCGGAGAGAAGAGAGGATATTTGGGGATGAATGGACGATTGTGATAATAGTAGGGATCTAACTGATAAATTGAATAATTAAAAGGTGACATTGAAAATTTCCTTGATGGTTTCTACTGTTTTCTTATTCCCACTTTTGCCCTCAGTTCTATTCCTCTCCGGGTTCAGTTTTCCACCTCGTAATTCTATTCCACTTTTGCCCTTATTTCCACACAAGCCTGAGAGGCTCGAAGAGACGAAGCCTCAATTTTTCGAGCAGAAAAAGTAGAGGGATTGTTTCTATCTACTTTCGACTAGCAGTTTTTTCTTCTTCTTGGCATGCAACTCACGGGGAATGGCAGCGTATAGCTTTGCATCTCCGGCGATTATCAGGAGAGCAATAAAGGCAGTTATAGAACTTCGACCCATCCAGAGTCATAAGCTCTCCCATTATGGAATAATACATCGCTCTGTTGGTTTCGTAACACCACCTTGGAATTCTTCAGGTATGTAATCTCTGGTAACTGCAAAACAAGGAAGGGAAAAAAAACTCATATTTCATGGTCAAATTGATTTCAAATAGTTGCAGGTATATGTAGTCTCCCCAATGCTAAGAAATGGGAGGACACCGACGCTTTGTTTCAAGGAGTAGGGGATAAGAATGCAATAGAGGCTGTGAGGCATATTCTTGAAATGGTATATGCATATCTCAGTGGTAAATATTCAATTCTGGGGTTTTTTCTTTTGAACCGAATATTGTGTCTTTTAATCTCAAATGGTGTTTCTTTTGTCTGTATGAAGCGTAATCCTGGCAAGCAATAAGAAACATCACCCCTGCCCCCTTTTTCCCATCACCTAAGGGGAAAGAAAAACCAAAGAAAGTTCTGGGTCAGGTCATAAGAATCGTTTCCATTTAAAAAAAAGCAGTCAATAAGTGGTTGATTATCCTAAGGGGTTAGCTCAGTTGGAAAGACGAACAACTCATAATTAAGAGGTCATGAATTCAGGTATCCTCGGGGCCTACGTATCCATGTGAAAAAGACAGTCAATGATGGAAATGTTAATTTAAATAGTGCAACAGATGAATGCTTTCTCAGTGATTTAAATTGTAACCACTGGGGTGACCCTGAAATTTTCTACTCATTTCATTTTACTATTTGAGATGAGTCTTAATTTGGCCTTCTAAATTCTTAAGGCAAGACGGGCATCATCCAGAAAGGAAGTTCTCCATACAAATTTTCTTACCCCACCCATTCTGAAGGAGTCAATGCTTGCATTGGAGAAATTGGCCGATATTAAAGCAGTAGCTCAGGGAGGATACCCACAGGTTGAAACAATAACTTTTGGTCCACTTTATCCAAAGCTTTAAATATGCATTCTTAGTTTTATGTAGTATCACTGTCAATTTCTTTTTGTGATAACAGATTTCATTCATTTGTTTGCCATGGGTACTAGGCTGAACGTTGTCGGCTTTCAGTTGGACATATTGAAGCAATGACCACTGATCCAGATATTGTTGCTGCATTAAGGTCTGCAATGCAATATTTTGGACTTTGCTTTGGTTCAATTGGATTTTGTCTCCCAAAGCTGAACGGTTGTTCCTTCCAGTGTCGCAGGAAATTTTGGCTTTCAACCTTGTTCTCATGGTGACTTCCTAGGTTCAATTCTTGGTACAGGGATTGCAAGGGAGAAGCTTGGAGATATTCTCTTGCAGGTTAAATTTTCAATCAATTATGCAGATTACAAACTTTGTTTTAAAAAGATAAGCGAATGTATAGTTTGAAAATCAGTCTTGATAGTGGGTATGAATGTAACCACATTCATTGTCCCCTCAGAAGATGTTAAGCTTTACTCTGCTCAACATGGCTATGTCACGGCAAGGGTTTCAGAATTTTCATGCTTAACCCTCTTGGAATTTGATTAGTGTGATAAGCAGAGCTTAAATTATATGCATCATATTAAAATCTGTGAGGGAAAATCAAGGGTAAGGTTGTGGACATTTATGACCCTCCTAAACCCCGCGGTTGCTGGTGTTTTCTGCACCAGATATGCCCTTTTTTATGAGGGAAAATCAGAAGCCTGATGCACATGCAATAGAGGCAGGAATAACTGTCATCATCTCATAGAACACTCAAAATGTTAGCTGGTCCACCAATGTCTTTTATCTGATAACAAAATTTTCTTTCGCTTATCTAATTTGATTTAATTTTTCATTTGTCTTTGGTTGGCCTACAAAGCATTTTTCTAGTACGAGAGTCTGTGATGCTCTTTTTTTATCTTTCAGAATTATCCTCGATGAAGATCTTTTAATTGATCCTTTGTTCATGTTTTCCAGGGAGACAAAGGGGCTCAGATTCTTATAGATCCAGAACTTGTTGAGTTTATTATTTTGTCATTGGATAAGGTAGGTCTTTTTCCAGTGTGTTATTGTTAGTATAAATACTTTACATTTGTATGGAAAATAATGCAGGAAAACTATTCTTAACTTTCATATAGGTCGTACCCAGTGATGAGGCTCCCAACACTGTAGGGCTTAGGGATGGGTCAGAGTGTCATAATGTATGGAGCCTCACCCTGCTGTGTGGGGAAGCTATTTTGTAACTTGAACTAACAACCACTTGATCACATAGGAGCAATCTTACCACTATGCCAAGGTCTGCCATCTAGGATAGTTAAAACTTAAGTTTTAATAAACTTATATTATGTGGATTGAATTAGGCCCAATTGTTCTACATCCTTAGTGTGTTTTTGGCCAAATTGTGGTTTTGAATTTCATGAAATGGAGGCGCCTCATTTCCAGGATAGGTAATAAAAGCAATAACTAGATTTTGATTCAGTTTAGGGTCAAACAAAGGATCTGTTGTTGGTAATATGCTAACATGAGTTGTCAACTCTCCCTCCTTCCAGTAAGTTTACTCAATGAACCCTGCTACCATCCCTTATCCTCTCCTCTCCTCCCCTCTCCAACCACCCCCTGCTGAAACCAGACCTTGGTTCTGCCTCTTCTCACCATCCAAATCCAACAACCCCCCCCCCCCCCTGGATAGTTTCTGGCCTCACCTTTTGCTCCACTCCCCCAAACGATTAATGGCTCTTCCATTTGTGCCCATTGCAGTGCTTCAGCCCTTGAACCTAGCTGGTACACGACACTGGAATCACACCCTGGTCGGCCAATTCCTTGGCCTCCACGCTTCTTTCAATGCTGTAAAGTCCTCTTTCTCCAAGCAGCGAGTGTCAATGCTATTTGGACACTTACCTTCTTGCCAATTAAAATTTTTCTTTAAGTCCTCCTCCTTCAATGCCAAAGTAAAGGGATTTCATGGAGCTCCTTGGCTGGGTGACAAACCCATTTTTATCTGTTAATGAGAGTCTTCATCCAAAAAATCGATTTCGACTCCTTACTTCTTTGGATCACCTTGCCAGGCTTCACTCTTGAGCTTTGGAATGCAGATTGCTTGAGCAAAATCGGATGTCCTTGGCTCACCCCTTCACTTCAACAATCGCTGCAGACGGACTGGCTATCCTTTGCTTGGATTTGCCTTGATTTCTCTGCAGCTTCACCTCCTCCTACATTGGTCTCAATTGAAGCGATGACAGCTACATTTTCGAGGAATAGGTGAAGTATGAGTGGTTTCCTCCCCACTACTGCCATTGTAAATGCTTTGGCCATAATACTGTCTTGTGCGCAAATGCATATCATACCTAGCTCACTGCTAAAAATGTCATCACTGTTGAGTCCCCTGCAGTTGCCACCCTCTGGACATGGATGACCCCCTTGTAGAGCCAGCATAGCAAGCCGCTGCTTACAACTAGCCCGCAACTCTGTTGGCAACTCAATCAATGCCTGGATCTTCTTGTTATCCTGCTTCCATGAACTCTTGTGATGGTTCACATCCTCCTAGCCATGGTTGCAGGAGATTCTGACACCGCTGATGCTGTGCGCATGGCCAGCTTGCCTTTGAATGAGCCCCAAGATTCCTTCCATCTTCCCAATGGCAGGTTGATTCATTGGTTTGCCCCTTTGCCTGCAATGGATACCCTTCTGCTTTTGTCACTGCATCATCAAATTTACTTACTGCTTAATTCTTTGGCCTAATAGTTCCAGGCATCCCATTGACTTTGCATGCTGGTCCTATTGAAGATCCAAGCTCCTCGATTTCCCCCCTTACCTACTGTGATAGCACCCTACTCCAGATGCTGCTCCCATCTCCTCTGTCATTTATGTTCTTGGCCTTGGGTCTCTGGTTTGCACCACCTCCTAACCTTGCTTTATCCCTACAACCTTCAGATCTGCATACCTCTCCATGATTGCCCTGCCACCATCACATCATCCTTTCTCCCTTTGTGATATGAATCTTCCTTACATTACCTCACCTTTTGTCTCTTATCACTCTCTTATAATCAAACCCAACACATCCTTGTGGACCCCACCACCCACCCCCACTTGCTTCAAACTTCTCATATCATTCCATCAGTCCCCCCTTCACGTGCACCCCCCATGTATGCCACTACTTCCTCTTTCTCCTTTGGCCATTTGAACCAAACTGGGGTAAATCTATTGGTCTCTCTTGTCTTGGTGACTTGGAATCTCTAACTTGGTTCTCTTTAGATCATTCCTAACCTCCCCCCACCCTCTGGTTCTTATCTTGGATCTCTCTCCCAATCCCTCATTGGGCTTTGACTTTATCTCCTTTATTGATGCAAACATGTTTGAAACCCCCCTTGGAGACTGCTTGTTTGAGACCCTGTATCGGATCTTCAATCTTCGATGGGGATAACTTCGGTATCCCCCCTCCCTAGTCGATCCTCAGTGTGGTTGTGCATCTTCTCATCAAAGACATAGTTCTCATGTTTGGCACTTTAGTGGACTTGAAAGTTGCCATTAAGTCCTCTAAGGCTTCACTTTGTGCCCCCTTGGAAACCCGACTCCTTTGTGACAATGCCTATCACATTGCTTCTTCTTATTGCTCCCTCATAGTCCTCCAATTACAACCATTCTCCAAATGACCTTAACTCCTTTCTTCCCCCGCTAGCTCTCTTCCTTGGGGCATTGGTGGTGATTACAATGTGGTTGGCTTCAGCTATAAAAAAATCAATGGCTCTCTTGACTCCAGGTGCTATTACAATTTGATGTAGGACAACTAGCATGGAACTGGGATCAAGTGAACAGCAATGGACCAGGCTAGCTCAAGGCAACCCATTCAATTCAGATGGTCTTTTAGAATGCCAAAAAGAAGCCAAAACACTGTTCACATGAACAGTGTCAAAGCCCATTTTTGGCATATTGGGAATATTCATATAGGATTTTGTGGGGCCCAAGATCAGAATTACATGAAGATTTTATTCTTGGGGGATTAGGACATTGGTTTAGTTTCTATTTTAGTTATTTATGTGGTTGAAATATAAAGCCTAGTAGTTCCTAATTTTAATTAGTTTCTCTTTTCGCAAGATTCTATTGTCACTAGTTACAAGGATATTAGTTTTTACTAGTTACAACTTACAAGGATATTAGTTTTTATTTTCAGTCTACTAAGTTTCTATTTCTTGTAAAACTTTAGCCAACGTTGTAGTTTAAAAAAAAAAGAAAAAAAGAAAAAAAGAAAAAAGAAGAGGACTTTTGGAGGGAGAAAAAAAGATGCATTGAAGCTTTAGCGTTGGGCATTTGCGGCCTCTCTTATCTCTCTCCTCTCTCTCTTCTCTTCTCTTCTTCGTATGAGTGTTCTTCTCCATCTTGCCCTTCTTTTAGTCTAATTCTTTTCAGATTTTCCCTTCTTTCCTCTATACTCTTTATCCTTCTTTCTTCTGTATTCCGTCCCTCATTATAGTCTTTGATGATTGTACTGAGGACCTAGCTATGATAAATCTTCAATGGTTAGGCCACCTTTTGACCTGAAAAAATTAGAGAGATGCCGTATCACCTTTCTGTTGGATTGTTTTCTTGTTAGTGAAGCTTTGCTCAACCTTTTCCCTTCCTCCTATGCCGCCTTCTTCCCAGTCTCTCTGACCACTCCAGCTTTCCATCTCTATATTCAATCCCTCTCCTCTTTTGGCCCCAACCCTTCAAATTCTTATGTGGTCCTCTTGTTCTTCTTTCATCTCCATTGTTTGTGATGCGGGGACAAGTCCGTTTGCTGCTTCTCCTTCTCCCTTGTCACCTTTGCTAGAAATTGCAGCAACTCTATCCTTGCTCTAAAGTCTTGGAATTCTAGATATTTCAGCAATATCTCTTCTTAGGTGACCTCTTCCTGCTCCAATTTTCTCATGTCTAGACTCTCTTTCGCTCTAACCTCCACAACCCTTCTCTTGCCAATGAAGAAAGATCCCTCTTTGTCGACCTTGGCTCCCTGCTTCTAAGAGGAAAGCTTTTACTGCCAAAAGTCTAGAATCAAATGGCTTAAGCTTGGCAACTCCAAAAACTCCTCCCACTGCTTTCTCAAAGCTCGCAACAACAGTTCCATCCCCTTGCTCCTCTTTAGTAATAGGGTTTGGATCACCGATGTCCCTAATATCAAACATGAAGTGGTTTCCCCCTCCCCCCCCCCCCCCCCTTCTTGCTTGTTCTGTACTCCTTTGCTCTTGGGTTCCAACTCAAATGAATTCCTTTCTACCATCAATTCCCATGAGCTCAATAGATCCCCCTAGTCTGGATGGGTTTAGTAGGGGGTTCTTCAAGGCCCAATGGGACTTAATCCATGATGTCCTTAAAAAGGCCATTCAAAGTTTCCCTTTTAACCCCTCCTAACTCTCTTGTATTAACCCTACCTTCCTTTACCTGATCTCTAAGAAGCTGGGTGCCTTCTCCCTCTTGGACTTTCCTCCAATCTATTTTTGTGACCTTCTTTATTAGTTCATAGCCAAAATCCTTGCCAACTCCTCAAGATGGCCTCTCCCTTTTCAACCAAAACTAGTCGACTTTCTCATCTCTGGGAGGACTTTTGCCAATAACATTCTTCTCTATGTTGAGACTGTCAAAGGGTTTGACTGCAAAGCCCACTCCCTTGCAGGCATCATGAGGATTGGTATGCACAAAACTTTTAATTCATTCTATTGGGATTTTATCTATGGTATCCTCTCTTAGATGGGTTCCTTCCCCCACTTCTATTCACTGGATTGAGGTTTGGATCTCCTCTCTTCTTCATCATCATCAATGGTTCTTTGCTAGCTATTTCCCTTCTAATATGGGTATTCACTAAGGTTGTCCTGTTCCTCTTTTGCCTTGCCTTGAAATTTCTCTCTAGAATCATCTTATCCAACATTCATCAACATCTTATCTCCCCAATTCCCAAATGCAAATCTCTCAATCTGAGCTACCTTGCCTTCGTGGATGATCTTATGATCTTCTATAGGGCCAACCCTCTTCTATTTCTTCTAATCCCCCCCCTTCTCTATTTTTTTGAGTCTATCTTTGCTCATTCGATTAATATTGAGAAATTCCCACCTTTTCTTGGCGAGGGTTTTTGATTCCATCAAGGCCTCCCTCCTTCACCTCTCAAGTTTTCCTCTTGTTTCTCGTCCTGTTGTTTACTTAGGGCTGTCCCTTATCCTTGGGAGGCTCACCAACCATCATTGCACCTCGATGCTTGATCTCATTCGTTAGAGACTCTAGCTCTGGAAGGGCAAGCTCCTTTTTTTTGTTGGTAGAGTTGTTCTAATTGAATTGGTCCTCTAATGCTCCTACCTTTACTGGTGTGGCATCTTCTCTATCCCCAAAGCCACTATCAGAGCCATGGAAGACCTTTTCAGTGCCTTCTTATGGAAGGACCAAGAGTTCTCCCATTTCCCATAAGTTGGCAGTTGTTTGTTGCCCAAAATCCAAAGACAGCGTTGGCATTCATGGAATCAAAAGCTATAATAATGCTAGCCTGATGAAACTCATTCGGAAAATTACCACCAAGCATGATTTTGTATGGGTTAATTGAGTTTATCTCACCTTCTGAGAACTAATCCTATTTGGACCATCCCCCTCCCTCGTGACCACTCTTGGACGGCCTTGCGCCAAGGTTGGGGTCAGGATAGGGGGAGGGATTAGGATTGAACTTGCTGGGTAGTGGGCTGGAACACTCTTACTAGGCTGCTGCAGACTTGAGAGGTTGAAGGAGATTGAAGAAGACTTGCTGAAAGCTCACACTCAGCTGTGGGAATCCCACGACTCCAATTGCTTCAATGCTCTTCAGTTTTTATTGATCCAATCTAAGGGTTACAAGAGGGGGTGGCTCTCTTTTATAGCCAATTAGAAAAAGGACCGACACTTGAACTCAAACTGCTTGACTAACAAACTTGGACCCAAATTGGATTCGGATTGGAAATCCTCTAAAACTAACAACTAAATAACAACTTTACTAATACACCAACAACTAAAAAAGGGAAGGGGTGATCTCTTAAGGACTACAAAAATTAACAATTAAAATAAATATTATCTAGGGGAAGATAATTTCCAACTAGGAATCCCACTTAAACTAAGACTCTTTAATAAGTTGACCATGGCATGATCAACTAAAAACAGAAAATTAGATCTAGACTCCTTGCAACACACAGAATCTAACTGTACCAATGAGACCCCAAGGAGGGTGTAGAAATGACTAAAATACGCCTTAGGCCATTCGGCCAGCCCTGTTGTGCAAGCCTGATTTTGGGCCCAAATTTCGGGCCTTCTTGGGCCTGCTGACCCTAGTTACATCAGCTCTTCCCTTCTTGAAAGTTGAAACCATTCATCCCCGATGAATGATTGGTCCTTGCTTGTCTTGGTTCAATTCTCTTGAAATCTTTGATATGCACTTCCTGGGTGGTACCACTAGGAGTGGGGTTTGTATTGGCATTCTTTTGGTTGGTTCTGAGAACTTGCTTCTTTGCTTCCTCTATAAGGTTTAAAGGCAGGAAGATGATTTTCTGACTCTTGTGTTGAAATGTGCTTGTTCTCTCTGCTGGTGATCGTGACATTATTATGAAAGAGCCAAGGCTTGTCTAGGATGATGTCAGAGATCTTCATGGGGACCACATTGCATTATCATTATCTCTTCGGAATAGGAATGTAAGCTTACTGGTACTAGGCATCTGATGTTGACTTCCATTCTGGCACTGTTAAGGAGAAAGACCTTGTATGGTTGAGGGTGCCTTTCAGTCTTGAGCCTAGTTCTCCTGATAAAGTTCTCTGAGACAGCGTTGACACTGCTGCCACTGTCAACCATCGTTTGGGCCAGGAATCTACCAACTTTAACTCTGGTATAGAAAATGCTGCTTCTTCTCTAGTCTTCTTGCTCAGTTTTTAACTCTAGGATCTTTGCCATCATGTTGAGGTGGGGGGTTTAGTTCCATGAACACTTCCATAACTTGACTACTAAGACTCCAAACAACAAAATAAAAGTAGATAAAGGTTCTCCAAAATATTTGTAATTAATCAATCACTAATTTGGGCTCAAACTAGGGGTCGATAATGACCAAAATACCCCTGTAAGAGTTCGCCCCCCCTGGCAGTGCTGCATGTTGCTGGTGGGCTTGGGCCTTCTTTCAGTTCTTTCTGACCATTGTTACCCCTCGATTTGACCTTGCTCTAGATGTTCTTTTAGGTTTTCAAGAGATTGGTTGTGGATTTTGAGATCTTTCCCAGGCTCTTCTATTTGTCACATTGTTGTCAAGTTAGCATTTGGGGCTACCATTTCTCCCATCTGTTGGGAGTGGAATCTTAGGAGGTGCACCCCCAACTTGGACTTGATTTGGGAATGCCATCCTTTGATGTCTCTTCTAGACCCTTGTTGCTTGAATTGCTTCCTTATACCCTGGTTTTGGATACCCCAAGAAACATCTCTTGTTGTTGCCTGGGGATTAGGTTCTTACTTGCAGGCTTGCAGATCCTAGTAGGCTGTGAGGTGCTGTGTCTCCCCCCCCCCCGACTATCACATAGGTTTTCACCTAATGAATGTATATTTATTTATTAAAGTTTCAAGAATTGAAGTCCTCACCTAAGTAGTACAGAAATGTCGACAGTTATTGTCATCATATACCATCGTTTTTTATTATATTGAAGAATTCTTAAGGATTTATAACTTCAAATGATATGATAAATCCATTTAAAGAAAAGGGGTGGGATATATGTGCGTGTGTGATCTTCGTTTGTGATGTAATCTTCAAGGCTAATGAATGAGATGAATTCTTTGTGGAAGTTTATTTCTGAAAGCTGATAGGGTCATGTTTATGTAGAAATAATATATCCTAAAATTATCATTTTTAATATATGTTCCTTGTGTAGGTTGGCAATGTCCCAGTCTCTTGTGCAAAGATACCCTTGCTTGCTTTAGAATATGAGCCACCAAGGTCTGAATTTGTTATTTGGCTAACTGCTCTGGATATTTATATTGTTGATTTAGTTTTTCATCTGTAATATAATTTTACCCTGTTCTGCTAAAAACTGCTCATTGTTGCTAACCTTTGTAGGACAAAATCATTTAAGGCCATTGAAGCATCTTTGAGGGTTGATGCTCTAGCTAGTGCTGGATTTAAAATTTCACGTTCAAAACTAGTTGACCTGATCAGGTATTACCTTTTCCACTAGGTTGGATCTCTGTCTTATTTTCCCCTCCCCTCACCCCACAACCGAAAAGGGAAAGAAGTCAAAATAAAAGAAGTGAAGTTGGATTTTTCTTGCTACACCAGGGTTTAAGATCTCGCTCTCGAGCAAGGTCTGCCCCTTCCAGAAACTGAGATCTCGTCAAGATATGGTCTTTTTTTTTTGGAGCCAACTTGATGGCTCATCTCTGTGGGTTTTAGAGTCCAATTTGGGCTCAAACTTGGTAGTTGGCCTAATTTAGGCCTTTTGAACACATTGGTGGACTTGGATTTGTGAGAAAACAACCCTAAGTATGACTTCTAAGTCTACCCTAAATGTGAAATTGAAATACTGTAGGACTGGGAAATGCAAGGTTATACAACATGTAATATAGAACCTTTAAGGCATATAAATGAAAAGCAAGTGTATCAAATACATCAAATAACTTAAATGCCATCAAACTTCCATCCATATGAGTATCACAATCTCGATTTTTGAGAATAGAATAATAAAATTATACAACCATTAAAAGTTCTATATAAGTCATAACTCATAAGTTCATAAGCCAAACATAGAATGATTGATCTTCCTTTGGTGTTGTAGATGTGCTAAGAATAGTTGCAAGTGAAAATCTAGCTGAAATCCACAAAAATGGGGCAAAAATTGAGAGTTCTAGTAAAATATGGCAAGATCTCGAGCGAGATGTGGGAATCTCGCCCTTCATTTGGTCTTGCCTTCTTAAAAAACGAGATATCTTGCGAGATCTCATACCATAGCTGTTACTTGCATCATGCTTTTGTATGGTAATGGTTTATGACACTAATATTTTTTTAAAGCTATCTTGGACTTAAATTTCGATGTGATTTCTTGGATTTTAACCTGGTTGCTTCTTTTCCTCTTGTTCTCCTTGGAAATTATGTCCTTCTATCCTGGCTTAGATTTTTTTTCTTGTCCTTATCAATACAATAGCTCTATTTCCAGAGGGCCCCTCCGAAGACAAAAACTTGTGATATCTTTAGGTAAGAAAATTAGTGGAGATCAAAGAAAGAAAAAGAAAAAAAAAAAAAAAAAAGTATTTTGTGGTTTTCCCAGATATTTGGTGTCATGTTTTCATCTTATTTGTCTAACATGGGTCTTCCCTTACTATGTTATTGGGAACCGTCATCATTTAATACCCTTCGTTTCTTTGTTAAGCATGCAGATCTTCCTGGGATACACTTTCTATGCTACCTTATGGACAATATGAAAGGAAAGAGCAAGAATGTGATCCAGAACATGGAACACGGAGCATATTTTGGCAATATTTTTGACACCTATTAAGTCATGATGTGATCTTAGTAGTAGTTTTTATGAGAGAATGGAAATTGATTTCTAAATTACTACCAGGAGAACATCATAATGATTACAAAAAAAACAACAAAGAACCTCTCCCAACTAAATGTGGTTGGTTGCATGGATCCTTGCCTTCTAGCTAGCTCTATTTGAGGCCATGCTAGATACAAGGTCATCTTGGGTTTGCCTCTAGTTATTTTAATTCCTTCGATCTCAATCAAATCACTTTTCCATGTAAAGGTATTTAAAGGTCTCCATTTAACGCAGTTGTGCCACCTTTATTGACTTTCTCATACCTTATCATTTATCAGAACTACTGCAAGAGCAGCTCTAATATGATCATTCCTTAACTTGTCCTTCCTAATTTTGCCATTCATTCATCTTAACATCTTCGTTTCTGCTACACTGAGTTTATCTGTATGGTACTTCTTAAGAGTTAAACACTCTGCACCATACATCACATCTGGTTGTGCGACGGTCATATGTATTTCCCTTTGAGTTTTAAAGGAATACATTGATCAAACAAGACCCTGGATGCATCTCTCTCCGGATGGCCATGGTGGGGGATGCGAGGTGCACGGTGCTGGCGGTGTTGGCTACGCTGGATGAAAGATAGATTAAACTGAATGGGTGAAGTATTGTTAGGACACCATTCCTTTTTTTTTTTTTTTTTTTTTTTTTTGGGGGGGGGGGTTGTACAGTGTTGATGTAGATGAGTTGTAGGGAACCAATCCCAACATAACCATGTGAGTGGGGGACAAATTCAGCCACAAAAGGACAAGGACAAGTGGCCGCTTCTATTGGCGAGTAGCCACTCGTGTATTGGCTTATGTGGAAAGTAGTTAGTTAGGATTTATTGATTACTGCAGGGTCTATACTAGTGGGCATAGGAAATGGGCAAAGAGGGGATTGAATTAGTGTTTTTGGGGCAAGCTTGCTTGCGGGGAGAGGAAGACTTCGGTTTCGGGCATATGGAATAGGGTATTTGGGGGTTCTGGGAATCCTTGTATCATAGTTGTTTGAGTCAACTTCAGTACTGAATCAATTGAAGTGTTTCTCATTACATTTCCTGTCAATTGCTTTCAATTGCAGGGTTTGTGTGTGTTTGTGTCAAAGTGATTAAGGTACAGGGTGCTGCCGAGAGCTAGTGTTCAGAACTTCAGGTGGAATTAAGCGCTGTCAAGAGCTGATAATTAGAGTAGCAGGGGGTTTGATTCAAGGGTCCTATCAGATTATACTAAATGGGCGATCAAAGTCTTCTATTGTCTCCATTAACATAATTGTCATTGCAATTAAATGTGAGAAACATCCACAACCTTTTGTGGGCAGAAGTTATAGATGTGTATATCAGTGCAAAGGGAAAATTGAAATACTTAATGTCAGAACTTTCCTCTACTGAATGTCAAGAATATGATGGGTTGATGGGTGAAAATGATAAACTTCTCATGTGGTTGTGGAACAACATGACTTATCAAATGCTGCAAATGTTATGTATCATACTGCTGCCAAATTTATATGGATGATGTGAAATTGATTTTTATCATACTGCTGCCAAGTTTATATGGATGATGTGAAATTGATTTTTTCTTAGCCCATGTATATGGGGTCCTACAAATTTCACTCCTATAAAAGTTCGACGTCCAGCATACTGAAGTGAAAATAGTTATTGGGGAACCTGGGACTCAATTAGCATTAAGAACTTTTTATACCAGCGGAGTATTAACAGATGGTGGCGGAAGTGTTTCCTTCATGAACAGAACATTTTGTTGCTTTCAACTGATTGTCTCTCTGTAATTTCATTGAGGTTTGATTATCTTCCTTTCTAAGGATAACTCCGGCTTTGTTGCGGTTTCTCATGGTTCTTTTTGCCATGGAAGAGTTTATTGGGTCAGGAGGTCAGGAAGTAGCATTAGCAGAGGTAGTGGACAACAGATAGACCAAGCCTAGCATCAATTTTGCCTAGTGGTAAGTTTAACAATTGAGAAGTTTGGATTAAATATGGTAAACCTCAGTTGGTGCAACAACTATCTAATACTTCAGTGACAAATGTTGGTGCCTTGGCGTCATCAGATGGCACTGATGCTGCTTCATCGAGGTAGTTGATCTACATTGTGTCTGATGATGAGTTGGTTACCCAGTTGCTTAAAACGTATCCATCTACTAAGTCATTCCATGGTTACCCAGTTACTTAACCGTATCCATCTACTTTAGTCATCCACTTCCTCATCTAGTACTACATCAGCCCATACAGGGGACTAAAATACTATTGCTTCGTTGTCTCCTACTTCTTAGGCTTTTGATTCTGGGTCATACGACCAATCAGTCATTTATAAAACTAAACATCATCTTTTAGTTTATTCTTTCTATTGGGACTTCTGCTCTTTTATATGGCTGTAGTATTTTTACTCCTATTTCATCTTTATCTTTGCCTTCTATACTCCATATTGTCTCAATTACATTTAAATCTTCTTTCTGGGTCAAAATACTAAATCGTTAAACTTTTCATTATGCTTTTGCCCTTGCCTTCTGTGTTTTAGGCTCTGTAGACTATAAAGACATTTGGTAGGAGGGGCATGAGAAGGGTGGTCTGTACCATGTTGACAATCTTTTCTCTTCTATAGTTGCTTCTGATTCTTCCAGTAGTATCTTTCCTCTTCATTGGCTTTATAGGTTGCAGTAACTACTAAAGCATAAACTGCTAGTTTTTCCTTCCCCACAAATAATGCACAGTGAGCCAATTTACAGCAGCTCCTTATGAAGGGGGAATACAGGTAATAAGAACAATTTCCAAAGGAAGATGCTATTCTCTCCAAGCTTCAACAGATGATCCTTAGTTGCCATTCCATTTCCCATACTGAATGTGATGCTTTTGAGCTGGGGCATCAGCATATAGTATTTCTTTCTCATGGTGTGGTTAGAGTCGGTTGCTTTTCTTTTTCTGTTCATTTAGATATTTGGGGTCTGTGTTTTGCTAGGAGTCAATCTATTTTTTTTTTACTTTATTACTTCTGTGGATTATTGATCTTGTTTGAATTGGTTTATTTGTTGAAATTTGAAACATCGTATAATTCTTGTCCATCTTCAAGGAATTCTATAATAAAATAGAAATGTATTTTGGAGCTTGCTTTATCATTACTTTTTTAATCTAAAACTTCTCTTAAACACACAATTAAAATTTTCATCCTTCTGTTCTGAACATGGTGGTTTTCATTGGACTGTTCATTCATTGATATTTCATTACCATGTTTGTAATACTTGTGCATTGAAATTCTATTGTTGTTTCTTTAATAAGAGTTTTCTTCATTAAAACTGACATTTAAGGCATATTAGAGTTATTTTTTGCCCCATTCGTTGACATAAAGGGCTTGAGGTGTCTTAGACCAATCTTGAAGCTCTGAGTGAGTGATGTGCATTTGACCACTTGTCACTAAAGAAAGTAACTGAGAGCAACTTTTGGGGAGGAAAATTAATTGATCTATTAGATTTGAAATTGTACCACTTAAACTTGATCTCTTAGGTCTCAAGGAATTCTAGCAATTGTACACATTGTATTCAAGCATTTAAATATCTCGTTTTTGAGACCAAACTAAAGAAGGCAGTAAAAAGAAATTTACTATGTGGTCTATACAGTTGTTTTGTACTAGTATGGTTGCTGTTTTGTGGTACGCCTTATGTATGACGCACCGAAGTCACTATTCATAGACATTTGGAGTTCCACACTTTTCTGGAGTCTATTCCAATATTCATGATGATCCTGACAACTATTTCTTTCAGTACTGGGGATGTCCGCATCAACTGGAATACTGTGACCAAAAATGGAACTGCACTCAAAACTGGTGATGTTGTTTCAGTTAGTGGGAAAGGACGGATGAAGGTGAGATATGAAACTCAGTCATACATACCCCTTATGATCACACCAATGCTAAATGGCAATTATTTCCTGGCCCGATACTTAAGTACCTCCTGAAGAAAGCTAGATCCAGCCTTACACCACTGGTGAAGCTTCCCTCATAATCATTCTTTCATGCAGGTTGGAGAGATCAACACAACAAAGAAGGGAAAGTTTGCAGTTGAGCTTATTCGATATTTATAAGCCTCACTGTAGCACGAATCCTCAGTCATCACGGTAACTCGAAGCTCTGTAAATAGAAGTCTTTGAGTGAGAGAGAGGTCAGACACATTATTTTATATTGCAGATGACTCTTTCTTCTTGTAGTTCATTTTTCAGTGCACATCAATTTAAGTTGGTTATGGTTAGTTCTGAACCAACCGCTAATAGATATGTTGTCTTGTGCTGGAAACTTTTCTTCAGCAGGGATCCTTTTTGACAAACAAAGAAATATGTAGAACTGTAAAAATTATTACTCTTAGATCAGTCTCATAGAAACATTTGTTGTACATCAGTTCCATTTGGTCACAGGATTACATTCTTTCAGAAAGTTCCTGCAAATTTCTGAAAACAAGCATCTGTCAACTACATCAAGGTACCAAGTTTACTTGAAGGCATAAATGGGAATCCATGCTTAAACCCTGTAGGGGTTGTTGAATTCTTGGGTGTTGTGAGTTTTCACCATATGGTGAAAGCAAAAGTTTCTATTAAACATTGTAGTATAAGAATTGCCAAGGAGATGAGGCTTCCTTTTAACTTGTATTCAGAATTTGGGTACTAATGGCATTTAAGGCTTTCCCTACTCTGGACTGTTCACTATGATAGATGAGTATGCTATTCTTCAGGTCTTAATGCTGTGAAGATTCACTTGTTTTGATTTTTATTAAACATGGGCATCATTCTGGAGCAGTTGGGAAATATGTCATCAAATGTTTGAAGTTTAAATATTCAAAAGAAAGCCCCAAAAGCCCTTTTTTTTTTTTTTTTTGGTAATTCCCCAAAAGCCCTTCTGCTTCCTTAGAAATGCAGACTTTCCTATGAGTAATATTATAGTCCAAGAACATGATAATACCTTGGTTCTTATCAATGTAGGAACTAAAGTCGGTGGTTCACGGTTGTAGCTTGAGGTCAAGGCATCGAAACAATCACCAAAAAATTGCCCTTTGGACTCTGCTTGTGCCGAAGCATTTGGCATCAAGTTCACCCTTTTATATATACTAGTAAAAGTGTCACATGCAAATGCACGAGGTATTTATCAATCACCATGTATTGGCCATGGAATTTGAATGGCCTATGCATAAGTGAACTTACTAACAACAATTAATATTAGAATTCAACATAAGTTTATCTTTTAAACGCGTGATTTTGATTAAAGTTTTTCATGTAGTTTCTTCTTCTTCAATAAACATTTCTTGGTTTTTTGGGAGAAATTCTTCATATTCATTTGGTTGTAAATGATTTCTTTGAAAAATAAGAAATGGAGAAATTAAGAATTAAATTGATTCAAATAATTTCAAGAATTTAATTGACCACTATAGACATAATTTATTAATAATACAAAGGTCTAATTAATTGAATAAAGAGAGCTATTAGAGGAAAATAAAATGTAACCGTGTCGGTTGAGTTCATACTTATATAATAGTAGTATGATTAGAAGAAGAAAAAAATGAGACAAATTGTCAAGAGTTCATATAAAGAAAGTAAACACCACTAACAGCTTTGATGGATCCTGATTTCATATTAGACATGCTCAAGTATCTTTTTGGGGATAAGTTAGCTATATTTGGTTACATTTATGTAACTTAGGAGTTCGAATTACCTACACTATTTTACATTTAGAGGGAATTTTATTTTGTTAATATTCAGAGATGGATTTTTTCCTGAATGTATGGTGAAAGGAGCGTCAGAATAGCATTAATTTTTACCCTTACAGGTAAAGGATCACAATTTATAATCTAGATATTTGGTTGACTAAACTATGATATTCTTAAGTTAGTTATATGCATGTAGTTCAGTTTATATATATATGATATATGATATTTTTAAAGTTTGTTATATGCATGTAGTTCAGTTTGTTTTGCTGTGTCCATGATTCCACTAGTTGTTAGCTCAAGTGGGAACCCAATTCATACTTGAACCGATGAGCATGTTGCTTTGAGTCTTACACGTTTGAAGTAGAGTAATATATATATATATATATATATATATATAAAGATTACGTGCATTCAACAAGTTAAAGAGTGGTGCGCTACTTAAACATATATATTCTTCCACAACTACATAATTACAAAATCCACCTGCTTTTCTTTCTTTTCAACTATATAATTTCATAATTCACCTGTGTTTGCTTTATATTTTTTTTTTGTTAGACCCACTTGTTTCTGTTTGCATCCAAGTCATATCTCTTTTGTATGTTTCCTACCAATATATTTTTTTTGGCCAAAGTTGTATATGCTTCACGTGTATTTTCAGCATTTTCATAATATATAACCATAAGCAGAAAACAAATAGTTAAGCTGTTCCCTGAGGATTAGAGAATAGTCAAACCTCCATAGCCCCTCTTTATATATATATAAAAAGTTGACACAAATATTTTAGTTTTGAGGGGGAAAAAAATATGTGGAATACCTTGTAGTTAAATACGTAAGCACTAAACTGATGATCGTAGTTGCTATATGATTGTACCTTTGACACAGTAATGACAGCTTTCTTGTATAGAAATGATGGACAAAGAAAGTCGTAAGGCTAGAGACTTCCATTTTTTTCACATCTTGCCAATAAACGCAGAGTCTAGATTGAGTTCAAGATGACTAAAAAAATGAACGCTTTTTATTTTTTGAGGGGAGGAGAATCTAGTCAAACCATAATATTGTCTACAGTTGGAGAAATCGTAGCATCCAATGGGCTTTGAAGCTGGACAGCTAATTTAAAAGGGGACAATTAATTAGACAAATGAACTAAATTTTGAGTCACATTTCTATTATTTTTTAAGTAGATCTTATAGTCAAACTTCATATGTGTTATTGGGACCTCGTTGTACGTGTCTTTCTCCAGACGAGAAAGACAAGAAAGACAATAGGACATGTTCTGTCAATATTTTATTGTTGGCATTTCTTTTTGGGATATTAATTTTATAATGTTAGGAGGTTAAATTTTTATATTATAGTAATTAAAAGGCTTAAGATAACCCTTGAGAATTAATAGAGAATTGTTATCCACCTTGAATATAATATAAAAAACCTACTCAATGTAAGGTTAGTTGAGGTACACACAAGTTGCTCCAACACCTCAGTTTTTTTTTAAAATAAAAATTGTGGAGTACCTTATAGTTAAGGATGTAAACATTAAGGAAGTATCAGGTATGAGCTTTGTCCTTCAAAATTTCTCCCATGCTCCCTACCCCACCCCCACGCCAACTCCCCGACAAGAACTCCTTGCTTATGAATGCAGAGTCTTCATTGGGTTCAAAATGACCAAAAAAAAAATAAAGTTATAGCATACTTAACACTCAACAAACTATTATTCAGGGAAGGAGATCTAGTCAAACCCAAATATTGTGTACAACTGGAGAAATCATAGCATCCAATGAATGGGCTTTGGAGCAAAAACAGGATAGCTCATTCAAAATAAAGGAAATAATTAATTAGACAAGTGAACTAGCTTCAATTGTGTTAATTTTTTTGGGTAGATCTTAGTCAGACCTCATATGTGTCATTGGTAAACTTTGTTCTGCCTTTATATCAGGAAGTCAAAATTTTCATATTGTAAAATGTATTTACACCATATATGTAAGAGTGGTTTTGTAAAGAGGCGAGTGTATGAGGGTTTATATTCTCTTCTTTGGAGTAGTAGAACTTCTTTCTATCACTATCACTCAATAGAGTACACGAAATCATTGTGTTATGACATTCATTTTTAGTTAAAAAAAGGTTAACCAACATTTCTCACCTTCAGCATTACAATGAATAGGAAAAGTATGATCAACCAGAACTGCGCCATCAGTAAAAGAGTCGATACCTTGGTTTACATTTTACATGCATCAATCAACCTGTTAAACTAAGACTGATCTTAATCATCTTGGCTGAATAATCAGCAATAAGATAGGTTCCTTTCGATCTTTTAGGGATCTTCAGTACTATAGAGTTGAAGCTTTGGATTGAATATGCATGATTCATCGGCTGTGAGCTTGTGATAATGGCAATATCACGAAAAAAAGAAGTAAACTAAAGAAAGAACATAGGAGTCGGTTCCATTTGGATGGCCCGTAGACATATGATAATGATTGTTGTACAAGAAACTGATCAATGACCATCACAAAGTTGTTCAGTTGGAAATCGCCGTGAGATCAACTCTTCCTGATAATACATGTAATATCCCCTCATACTACTTACGGAGAAAAGAAAAACTCAGAAGTGAGCAGGAGATACAGTCGGTATCACAAACATGGGTTCTCTCTTTGTTAAGTAACAAGAATTTGTACTAACACAATCGATACAGATATATGGTAACTAACCCAATTCATTCCAATTGGAAATTGAGATTAATTTCCCACAAACAAAACCACAGTTTAACAGATTATTGCATGTAGTATCTCAAAGCTGATCAACTTCACAGCTACACGATCTCTACAAGAAATTAAACACAGATCAAGCATAACCACAGATTCCATATTGACACCTGCAGCTGTCCTTGCATTTATTGTTGCACTTACCACAATGTTTAGGATTGAATGAAACCTTGATGCAACTCCCAGTGCAACAGAGCTGTCCAAACCCACACTTGTTTCCACACCTTCCACAGTGATTCACATCACTTAGTACATCTCGACAAAGCCCATTGCAGCACTGAAGAACACCGTTGCCGCCCTTTGCTGGTTTCTGGTAGCAGCTGTTGTAAATCTTGGGATTGCAAAATCCGTCCTTGCCTTTGGGGGGACTGAAACGGCTTCCGTACCCATATTGATATTGATTGTTTTCTTCATCGTTGTGGTGTGAGTTATCCCAGGAAAGAGCAAGGTGACTGTTTAATAAGATCAGAACCAGAACCAATGCATAAATGCTGAAGGAAATGGTGGCAGTAGTCATCTTTCTCTTTCGTTCTTTCGACTGCTAATCGTTCTATTTAAACTATTGCTAATGTGGGGTCGAAGATGTTTTTAAGTTTTTAATTCCTCACTGAAGTCCAAGTTAACTTAAATTTAACCTAAGACATGAGAGAGCCTTCAGAGCTTAGTCAGAAGTTTCTACCTCAGGTTAGGGTGTCAATGGATCTGGTTCGGACGGGCCAGTCTAAACCCTAAACCATATATCTAAACCTAAACCCAAACCTTATTCAACCCTACTAGGGTTTAAGAATCTCAAATCCAAATCTTACTGTGCTAGGGTTCTTCTAAGTCCGGCCTGCTTTGATTTGCCCCAACTTCACAATGTGGTGTCGACAACTTCAAGAAGACCAACAGCTTATATTTATCTTATTATTGTGCCAATCGTGACTGTGTGTCTTGTTGTAGTTTACATTCTTTAGAAAATATGAGGTTCAGAAGAGATTGATGTTATTCTGAACTCATTATTTAAAAGACATGGTCTGTGCACCTCAGAAACTATAGATGAACAGATCTAGAATAGAACCATGTCAAAGCTATACAGAAGAATTGTACAAAACTAAGACAACTAGATCTGCCTGGATAGAATGTGTGTTGATCTGATTCATGTTTGAGGTTAGCCCGTCTGAACCAGATGGGAACCAGCTGAGTAAAAACTGGAAACAATATGAAATATTGATAGTTAATTTGTCATTTTGAAGACTTTCTTGATAGAAAATGTAAGTTGATAGGAACTCACCACAAGGATCCCAAATATAAGAGAAATGATATATGTAAATTTATTTTTCTTTTCAAATAATTCTCTTTTGGGTAGGGGAAGGAGGTGCTAGACATGACAGAGAATAAAGAAGAATGATTCTTTTGTGCATATACTTTACTTTGATGGAAGGGTGGCTAGTTAAAACTAATAATAATCAGGAAATTGACAATCTTAATTGAACATATACCGACCCCCACCATATGTATATATTTAATTGCAGGTCAAACTTCTTCTATTTTTTTTCTTTTTTTTTTTATTTATTTATTATTTTTTTAATTTTTCTTGGGGGTTGAGGTTGGGACCCCATATCAAAATCCTGTTTATATATATATATATATATATATATATATATATATATATATATATATATATATATATATATATATATATATTTGGTTACAAAACGGGGTCAAAGACCCAAAAAACAAAACCAAATCAAACTAAAGCACAACTCATTATATATTGTTTACAACTGGAGAAATCAGACCCAATGGAGTAATAATTTAAAGTTTAGGGATCAGAAATCCTTGATGTAGTGCGGGGAAGGTTTATTATGTATATGTATGACTTGTTAGGGTGTTTGAGCTATTTTCAACTTATGTTTTAAAATAGACCGTTTGATTGGTTACAATCTATAGTGCACTAGGCTAGGTGGGATAGTCCATTAACCATAAACTTTAGTAACTTAGTATTCTATGAATACTAGTTAGATAGCAACTATGTGCTATAACATGACGTGCATCTAATTGATTGAACATCCATCCACTAGAGTAACTTGGGAAATAAATACTATAAAGTCTTGAAGCAAAATATATTAAAGCTGCTTCAAATTAAAGGTGAACAACAAGACATGCAATGCCTTAATTATATAAATGAATTAGCTTCTTTGTTTGATCTTGTTGCTGGTGAGGCTTCATCTGTGTCTAATCTAAATAGAAATATTTATTTTTCTTCAAGCTGTTGGGTTTAATTGATCAAGGCAATTTTGTGTTTCCAGGGAAATTTGATAGTGATGTATTATTTGTAAGTTCTTTTGTTTTCTTCAGCATGAGTGTTCAAGCCTTAGGCATGACTACCTTACAAGCTCATATTGATCTTGAAATCGCATAAATTATTGTGACCGAATGAGAATCATTCAACTTTCATAAAAAACAATGAGAATTAGTACGAATGATATTATGTAGGGTTGGTCTCTTTTTTTATTTTATTTTATGGGAGAGGTTAAGGAAGAGATCCAGAAGAAATATGCAACAATGTTTGCCACTAAGGGGGTCGATGAAAAGGCTCTCAACATTGTTTTTATTGGCTATTCCATCCTCAGTTTTGTATGATATGAACAGTAGATTGTGTGCAGTCCCTAATGAGAAGGAGATCAAAGAGGCTCTATGGGAAATGGCCCTTATGAAGGCACCCAGTCCGGATGGCTTGCCACCTGCATTTCATCAGCAGTTGTGGTCCCTTGTGGTCACAATTGTCGCCGAAAAAACAAAGCCGTCGCCAAAAATAAAAAGCTACATTTACCTACCGTCGCCGTCTCCATCGTCTATACTTTGTGGAAATTTTCGGCGACGGTTTTTGACTACCGACTGGGAAAATATTTCCGGCAGCGGTTTCCCGTAAATTGTCTCTGAAAATCAATTTGTTGGACGACGGTTTTACTTAAACTGTCACCGAAAATCAATTTTTTGGGAAAATCCACTTTTTATTGGCAAATTGACACTTTTTAGCGATGGTAAACTATATATTAATTTTTACAAATTAATAAAAATCATCATCCTAATCCAAAAGAAACATACACCTAAAGTGACACGTTTAAAATTTTCATAGTTCTAATATTTTTCATGTACCAAAAGAAAAATATTATAAAACAATCAATCATTATATAGTGAAAAGTTGTTAAAGTTGACCTATGAAGTACATGAACAAAGATAACATGTTACTACAACAAAGGGAGGAAAGAAAACTATTGGTATTTTTACAAATCTTGCTTTGAAAATGACTGATGTTTCTTGTTATATCAACATATTCCTGTAGAGGCTAATGCATGTGTTAAGTGCCTCTGCGAAGTAGACCAGTCTCACTGAATCTCCTCTGAAGCTGCATAAGACATCTTTAATTCTGCTATGGAATTTCCAGTATCAATTCTTTCTTCCCAAATTTTGTTCATCTCTGACTCACCAATGCTACAAAGGTTTTATGAATTCAGATTCTCTCTCAATAGTTACACTAGGCTGAGCTTCGATTTGCTGAAATCTTGTCCAAAAAAATGAAAAACAATCATGGAAAACATCATTGATACACCTTGGCATGGTTTTTTGTAACAAATACAAAAAGAGTTGGTTATGCTGTCAATATAATCTACAAAGAGTTGAAGCATTTTTAAATGGAATCAATCAAGAATTCATCATTATTACTGTCATTGTTTGTAATACATATGCATGTCAAATATGATATTTTCTGGTTTCAAATTTATATGTTCTTGGACTCTTAGAAGTTCTAATAAGTTTCTTGGTCTTGAGAAATCTCAATGGTCTTCTTCAAAGAATTCAGTTTCTTGAAGCTTATAAGTCAGTTTCCTCAAATTTGAAATAAGTTGGTGAGCTTTTGGTAAGATTATCTGCAAATGTACAGAAAGCTCTGGGTTTGGAGGATAACTTCTCAAGCTAAAAGACCAAACCAACTGTAACAACTCTGCCATGATATCTGGTTATTCAAACATAGCATATTGAACATAGATTATACAAGAATATCATAAGCCATATATAGTAACATTAGAAAAAGAATAAGAACCATATAAGTTGGATTTGATTGAACGGGCATTGTTCCACACCTTTAACGCATGTCAAACATATTGTGGTCCGGCATGGCCATAAGATAAGAAGATGGAGCATGTCAGACTCCAACGTTGAATTGAGGAAATGCGGTGATCTGGTGAGGATGTAGGCTCAAAGAAACTGAGAGAGATGGAGAGAGATGGAGAGAGATGGAGAGAGAGAAGAGACTTAGAGAAGAGATTAAACTTGTTCTCCCTTTTCCCATTACTTGGGTCCCATTATATATTATGGTCTTCAGAGACCGTATTACAAAGTTAGAGTCAACCTGCATTACAAACTCTAGAGTCCCTTCTGGATACTCTTCATCACTACGTGATATAGTCGGTTACAAACTCTAGAGTCCATTCTAGATACTTCTTCATTAGATATAGTCGGTGAGATAGGTGGGTCGTTGTTTGTTTCTCATGGGCCTTATTGGGCTTGCTTCTTTGAGCCTTACTGGGCTTGCCTCTTCTAAAGTATTAGTGACAGAGCACCCCTAATAGTTTTTAGAGTATTATCTACACATAATGAGTCCAGAATAGAGAGAGAACAGGATAGGGACATATCCTGACAGTACCAGGGGAATACATTCTTCCTCCTAAAGAAATGATGGAAGCATTTATAACTTCAGGTTCAGATAATGAATAACCAAAGCTTCCAAGAAAATCCATAATTGGTGTGGACTAAAGAATATTTTAAGACAATTCACTTTTCAAGTACTAGAAAGGAAAGCACTAATGATTCGGAGAAAAACCTGAGCTTGTTTTTGAATTAAATGATTAGTGAACTGCCCAAGCCTTCTCTTGAGTTCAATTTCTACTTCAGTTGATTCCTCCATCTCTTTGCATGTCCTTTCAATGTTTTCTTCTAGTCTCATTGCCTGTACAGGAAAAGCAGTAGTTAATTTCATGTAGCAGCACACTGAGCAATCTCCTTTATTCAATGATAGCAACCCTATATAGAGGGACTCAAGAACAATACTACAAAAGAAGCATCTAGATTAGTATGCTAGATTGACAAATAAACCTGTTAGAAAACAAGCATTAAATAATCAAAACAACAGCTGAACTTGAACAAAGAAAAGAGAGAAGAAGAAGAAGAGGAGAGATGAAGAACTAGTAGAAGAGGCTCATGATTCTTGCTTAAGAGTCTAGAATCACAAAGCACTTTTATTTATAGCTTCTAATGAATCTAATACAACTTGATAGACAAGTAATTGTCCTCTAGAAAAAGGAAACAAAAAATTACAACTTTAGTAACTTCCTAGCTCCTAAAATAGAAATTTTGAAAATAGAAACTACTACCAAAATAGAAACTATGCTTTTTAAAAACTCCCAAAACTTATGTAGCAAGACTCCAACATTAGAAATAGAAAGTAGAGTAGCATCACTAGCAAATACTGTTTCACGTAAACAGTAACACAGATTTTACTGTTCACGTGAACAGTACCGTGAACAATAGAAACAGATTTTTTTACTGTTCACGTGAATAGTGTCGTGAACAGTAAATAGCCCAAGTGTATAACTGTATATACTTCAACAATAGCCCAAGTGTATAATTGTATATACTTCAACAAAACCAATGAAGAAATGAATTTATTTAGTCTCATGTTCAATCCTAGCTACTCCACCATAATATAGAAATGACCATCCATCCATTTGTTCAGAATAGGGAAATTTTGTATTGTCTGATAACAAGATCAATCTAGGAATACCTACACATATCAACCACAAGATCAAATGAACCACAAGTAATGTTAACAAGTCCAAAAGGGAAGCCATCAAGAACAATGTCCTTGAGATTCATCTCCTTTTGATGCTCATTCTCCACAAAAACTCCACCCACTTCCCCAAAACCAACTAGAACCACAAGCTTGCTTTCATACTTCACTTCATTCTCCGCTCTTTTGCCAACTTTTTGTGAGCATACCCTTCGATTGTCTCCTTCTTCAACCCAGTACCTGCATCAGTTTGAATCTATGACATTCATGAACATTTCTCCCAAAAAACAAATGGGTTTTCATTTGTTCATCTAAATATACTTCTAATGGAAAATGGAAGCCACTGTCGATGTTAATCAATAGTTCAGTGGTCCAACATCCTGGCCTGAACAGTCTTTTCCGGCAATATTGGACCACAGTTTCTGTGGTTCAACTGTTTAGAGTAAATGATAAGGAAAACATTCAACCATAAAAATAAAAAATGAATAAACAAAATTAACTTTTATTAAACATTTGAAAATCCTTAAGACTTTGGCTGGCTACCCACCCAAGCTCAAAGCCAAAGAGATGAAAGAAAAAAATACTAAAAGTTTACCAATAACCTTGCTAGGATGGTGTGTCTAACCTACTGCTGCCAGTGGTGCCCAACGTTGGATTGACATCATTTGAGTTTCATTAAATCCAGCCACACAAAAGAGCATGTACAAATTATACCAATTTAAGTGAAATAAACCGGTTTTTCCTTGATCTGAACTGAACTATCCTTTTGTGCGACTGAGATTTAATGAAATTCACGTGATATCTATTCAACACTGAACACCACAAGCACTACTGAGTCAGGTGCATCTACCCAGTAAGATCCAAAATTTATGAGGATATTGTAAACCTTGCAAAGTTTCATCAAGAATTCTCTACTTTTTTCTGAGTAAGATACTCAAAATATGACTAGTTCTGCTCATGATATCATCAGACCTAACAGCAAGTCAGCAATGTCGTCAAGTCCCAATATCAGAAAAGATACCACCAACTGTAAGTTGCATTGTAACTTTTGCAGTAACTGTCAAAGGCTTATCGTTAGTAGCATTTTCTACTGCTTTAATGTCACTGGAAACAACCCTGATAGTACAGCAGCTCTTTTGTTTTTGCTGGAGGACCGGTGCCGCAGAAAGGGCGAGCTATGCACCACCATGGCCAGAGATGAAGGACTTCTGTAAAAGCAAAGGGCCTTTTGTTTCATAAAACTAATCTCAGTGACCTTAAAAGTAAATGTTGTGATTTATTAATTAATAATATAATTATATGCCTAAGGGCAAAATTGAAAACTCACTTTTAGGGCGGTTACAAAATATAGGGTTATATATTTTGGTAACCACCGCATCACTGGAGTGATTGATTAGGCATACGTGAGATTTCCTAAAAGGCATCTCCCTCTCTCTCTCTCCCTCTCTCCAAGAAACGTAGGAAGGAGAAGTTATTTGTGATTTTCTTCTCCTTGCTTTGGATCTCAATACCATCCTTCCACATGGCATTTGGGTTGTGGAATTCATTCATTCTCCTCGTGATTGTGGAATCAAACTGATGACGGTATCATGGAAGGATCAAGACGTGGATCCAAATTACTTCCGCTGCAGATATTCTATATTTGGGAAAGCAAATCCAGGTAAGGATCTTTCTCCTTTCTATTTCGAGTATAGAGATATAGAATATAACCTACATTGGCATCAGAGCCATGGTTCCCACAGTTTCTTTGTTCCTTCCAATTGTTTGTGATTTCTTGAATGGATCCAATGGGAGGATCAAGGGTTTATAGAAACCCACGGAGAATCCTAAGTTTAATGGAAACCCATGGAGAATTGAGAAGGTTTTAAAAAACCCTAATTTTTGGGTTTAGATCCAAGTGGGAGGATTCTTGTGATTTCCCTTCTATAAAAACATGCATGATTGATGATCCATGAGAATGTATTTTCGTTTAATAATTGTTGGATTTTTTTCATGCGTTTTTTGGGTGAAAAATCTTTTTTTTTTAATATTTTTTCGGTTATGTAATTCATGCATAATTGCAGACGTCGTTTGGTCACTGAGGATCAGATGAACGTTTGTTTGATCACAGTGGACCAGATGGTTGTCCGTCTAGTCGTAGAGGACCAGACTAATTTTCCGTCTGGGAAGACAGAAGTTTGTCTGGCCAGACAATAGTCCGTCTAGAAGATGGATTTTTTGAGTCCTTGGTCTGTTCAGTTTAGAATGTGTTTCTAATGTACTGGACACTTGAAGCTCGACACTCTGAGTGATGTTTGGGCATTGAGGGCCTAGTGGGAGCTAATGAGGTAGAAGTGTTATGTGTGAACCATCTCATAGCATAAACATGATTGTATGCTTTATTTTATTAAAACTGTTTTAATTATAGGTCTCTTAATCAAGTTTCTAGCACAGAATGAAATTAGTATATAAGTCTATGTGGGTTTGCATGAGAATTTGATTAAATGTTTGTTAGCATCTTTTTTGGTTTAAATGCTTATCCCATAGGTTGATTATGCTTGTGTTGTGTTTTATGCTAGAATATATTGTCTCTAGTTTAATGGCTGCTACAAAGAGCATAGTTGCTAACCTCACGAAAGGAGATAAACTAAATGAGATGAATTCTGACCTCCACCAAAAGGTGCAGTATCTCCTGGAAGAGCAGGACATGTTGAAAACCATAAACCAGATCATGTCCCCACCTGAGGAAGGTACCATCGCATAGCATCACAGGGACCTTGAGCTTTACAATGCCTAGAAGAGGAAAGACTGGGTAGCTAGGATTACTATCCTAAGCTTCATGAGGGATGACTTGATGGTTCGGTTTGAGAAGCATAAGATTGCAAAGTCTTTGTGGGAGGCTGTGAAGTTCCAATATGGAGGGACTTCCACCACAAGAGGCTGCTAGCTTGGACTCACTTTTGATGGTTATAAGATGCGCCAGGGTCACACCATGAGGCATCATATAACCATCATGTCCAACATGATAAGTAAGTTGAGCGCATGTGTCACATCCACCCAGCCGGTACCCTATCTGGCATACCCGGGATGTGATCCACAACCCCGAAGATCCATAGTTCAAGGACCACATCATCCACATCGACGATAACACAATTATGAACAATCAATATTAAACTAACAATTGATAATAATAGAATTCAGAAATGAGATACCAAAGATAATCAGAGTACGGAGGTAAATATCATATCAGATAAATTAAGAAGGTAGTGGGCGGAATCCACTCCTTCAGTCAGGAGGAAGTGAGGTCAAAGTTATTACAATTCTCCCAAGTTTAATTGTCACAAAAAGGGGGGGGGGGAGCTACATATAAGTCTCCTCCACAATAAATAAATCTTCTTCAAAAGCGAAGACCATGGAGATCCAACATGGTTGTTCCTATACTACTCCAGGGCTAACCCTAATACACTGGAGGATCTGCTTCGGTACCGTCACCGAAGTCCTCATTGTACCTAGCCTCCGGATAGTAGTATGAGGTATCCGGGTCCGCCTCAGGGAACGTACCATCAGAGTAATCACCTACAGAGTAGCCTAGCAAAATATTGCAACAGAAAAGGAATGAGTTCAAAAGAACTCAACAAGGTAGTTATTCCACAACACATAAACCACAAGATAATCATAAAATGATGCAGATGATATGAGACATATAATGCAATATGATTCTACTCTAAGTATGTTGGTCATCTATGTTAGACATGCTTTAAGTCATAGCACCATACTTCTTTAGGTAGTCTCAGTCATTCATCACCGGGGGGAATTGGGTCCTGCATCCCTCTCGGACAAATCCATGGTTGGGGGTTTCGGTCACCACTCTCTCACATCACCATTTGGTACAAGTATTGGCGCATGTCAAGGTAAAGCCTAGCCCAGTGCAAGTCATCTACTTAATCATATCATGTCAGTTCCAGATACGTCCATTCCTCCCCTCTCGGGATCCTTTCCGATATCCTTCACACTAGAGTCACGGAGTCACGGATATTATTCACCGGACTCATCAACCCTATTGGTCATCCACAAATGGTAGACGGGAAGCTCTCACGTCCCCCTCATGGATCATTTCACTGGTCTTGAGTGCCCGTGAGCCCAAGTCTAACAATTTGCAACCCTACCAATAAATGGCCCCTTTCGGGTAACCGCAATGCAATTTATGTCTTCTCACGGGGTGGTTACCGGTCTTGAGCGTCCACAAATCCACACTATTACCACGGGTTGTTCAGTCTCAATGCCCTTCCGATTCGGGTCTGATATAATAGGGACATCCTAGCCAAACGCCACTAGACAAGTCCTATGTATGTCATCCAATAACCCGGGAAAGCGTCGATGGACAGCTTCGGAGAACATCCCATACTATTCCCTCCGATGTCCAAGGACAGAAGCACCAGTAGGGTACTCCTCAATCTCAAGTTATACTTAAGCAATCATATGCCCAAGTTCATCATATCAATTCACAAGATACAACATCATAATAAACCTTCGATTCATGACATTGACATAATTCATCATATATTGAAATTGATAAGCATGATAAGACATTGAAATAAAATAATGTAAACACAAAGCTACTGTTGAAAGACATATGTAGCAAGTCTAACATGATAAGAATATGAAATAGAAACCATGTTCACTAAGTTAGGAACACCAAGTCAAAATTTCATGTCCTATGTAATTATATCGATAACTATCCTTACCTTGAATTGGAGAAGAGAATGGTCCAAGATCACAAGTAAGTGGCCCAAATAGTCTTAAAACCCTAAACAAGCATATATGAAAGGTTAGAGAAGAAATCAGAACAATTGGAGATCGAATGAATCAAAACTAGGCAAAAGTTGCTGACAGCAACTCGTTGTTGGTCGATAGTATCGACCAACAAGCATCGACCAAAAGGATTTCGGATAGCAAGCTAGCTTTTTGGGTTTTGGCCTAGATTTGGTCTTCCGGGTCTTGGATCAATACGAAACTTGGGGAATAGTCTAAGCACAACATAGGGACACTAATTATCAAAAATTTAACATAATCCAATGGTCCATTTAGAAATCCCCAAATTGATTTATCAAGGTCAAGAGTTGTTAAACATGGCATTGGCTATATCTCAATGCAAATTGGGGGAAAAACATAGGGAATTAGGTAGGGAATCGCTTAGAAGCAACATTGAACTCATATGCAAGGTGTAGATTAGGTTAATCATAGGCTTCATCTCAGTTTTGGTAAATAAAGCAAGTTGGTGAGCAATAAATCATAGAAATGTGTAGTTAATGATCATGAGGTGAATAAATCAGTCATATCGGTGAAAACATCAATGTATAAGGTATAGAAGGCTCACGGCAAGGTGTTTGCAAGGTTGCAGCACCTTGGCCATGGTCCCAACAGTAAAATAGAGAAAAGAGGAGTGAGAAAGTGATTAGGAGATAGAGTCATACCTTGAGAGTGGAACAAGAAAGTGGAAATGAGTGGTTGGCAATGATTAATGGAGAAGATGCTTCACCATTACCAAGGAGAAGTTCTTGAGAGGCTCTCCCACGTTCTCAGATGTTGAAAACGCTAGAATAGGGCTCCAGTCTCGAGGAATAAATAAATAGAAAAGAATATTCCAGAGAATCTTTAAACCTGGGTTCAGCAAACTTGTTGGTCGATACATTTGGTCGATAGTATCGACCAAAACATGTTTCTGCAGAATTTTACAGAAAAGTTCAGCAACTTTAGGTGTGGACTTTGAGGGCTATACAAGGTCAAATTGCACGGGGTTTTCTCCTACAGTTCACTCAAGAGGTCTAGTTTTAGGGAGTACCTTCGGATTATGCACAGGAGTCCGTTTGATGTCTCAATTGTCTCACTCTTCATCAGTGCGCAGATTCTAACTTAACATTGATAATGTGCTCAAGGAAGGAGCAGCATCATCAATGTCCATATACTGGAGTTTCGACACCACGTCATCAACTAGCAGGGTCCATAAGTCCCTTCTACCACCACTTCGGGTCTTCGAACCTACAAACACAACCATGTCCGGGTCGGGTCATGGTTAGGTAAAAGCTGGATTTTACAGCATATGGGCGCCAAAAGACTGATGAGAGCAAGTCTCTACAATCATCAGGTCAATGCATAAGACTCGGGAGCATATGAAGATCTTTTTGACTCATGCTGATGAGGTCAAGACTTTTGATCAGGCCGCCAACCACCTTAAGCTGGAGGAAGATCGGATGTTGGCTGATGCCCCTCACACTGAAGTACTTGCCACTGAAGCTAGCAATAGTAAGGGTGTAGGCTCTAAGTGCAAGAGGGAGAAAGCTCAACCTCAGCGGTCCAGTCAAAGTAACCAAGGTGGGAACAGAAACAAGAGTGGCCCCAAGCGTTCAAGGGGGACTAATGTTGACAAGAAGAAATCACCTTTGATTTGCTTCAACTGCCGAAAGCCTGGTCATTTTGCTCGTGATTGCACCGAGCAGGAGGTATGTGCTGTGTGTTATACCTCATCTTGTTATGTAACAAGTTCTACTATGCTTGTGGAACTAAATCCTTTGTGGATTGTTGATTCATGTGCGACTAAACACATAACAAGGGAACGCTTGTGCTTCGTGGAATACTGTAGTGTTCCAAGAGGAAGCATAAGAATAACGATGGGGAACAGCTCAAGTGTGGAGGTTCATGGCATTGACATGTGCAAATCAGTTTTGCGAGGTGGCCGGACGCTGTTACTCCACGACGTGCTATATGCTCCAGATATTAGGAGAAATTTTGTTTATGTTATTTTTCTTATGAGACATGGTTTTAGAGTTGTATTTGAGAACAATTATTTGGTTTTGTATCTAGGTGATACAGTTTATGGTTATGGTTTTCCTCATAATGGTTTTATTGTATAGGATACAATTGATAATTTATCTAATTCTAGTAGTGCTTTTGTTTGCCAAAATACTGTGTGTATTGATTCTAATATGTGGCATGCTACACTATGATATATTGGCTTAGATAGGATGAACATGTTGGCAAGAGAAGGTCTCTTTTACTATTTGATTTGCCAACTGGTGAATCATGTCTAACAGAAAAAGCAACTAGAAAACCATTCAAAAAGGCTTTGAGTGTCACACCCCACCCAACCGAACTGGTCATACCTGAATACTCGTGGGGGTGATACACCGTAAGATCTAGGTTCAGTGACAAATCCATACAAAACATGATATAACATAATTAAATGGACAAGAATAAATCAAGTTCAAGTAATAAATTATCAAATCTGAAATAATGATTACAATCATCCATTACTTCAAATCAAAACTAAACATTAAAGTCCTAGAAGAGAAAGAATATTTAAAGTTGCAACGGAAAATCATTTAAGGAAGCTCTAAGGAAAAGAAACTCCATAAGAGCAGTCTTGGTATGAACATGAAACATCATGTGCTTGCACTTCTTCTCTGACAACGCCCTCCTGGTAGCCATTCATCAAAGGATTGTCAACGTAGGAGGGGTCCTCATAACCTGTAGAGCAGTCTAAAGAGCAAAAAAAAAAAAAAAAAAAAAAAAAAAAAAAAAAAAAAAAAATCAAATAAATAAATAAATAAATAAATAAAAATAAAGGAATGAGTTCATAGAACTCAGTGAGGTAACTAACATTCACATCAATACATTCATCCAATTTCCATGTTATACTTCATATGGCAATCATGTATTTAATAATATAAACAAGCAGATGCATGATGATGATATGAGGTTCGTAACTCTATAATGTAGTCTCTAAAGTAGACACGCATTAAGTCATACACCAATATCCTCTGGGTGGTCTCTGTCACTCTTCCCTTACGACACCAAAGCATGTCTGTTGGGTTCTCCGTGGTTGTTAGGTCAAGTCACATCAATCCGTGGTTGAGGTATAAGTCACCACTCTCTCACATCACCGTTTGGCATGAGAACTGGCGTGTATCAAGGATTACTCTAAGCCCAATGCAAAGTCATACGGTCTTGTACTACATATGGTCCGGATACTTCCCCTATGGCACCAACCGACTCGGTTAAGTATCTTTTCCCACCTAGAGTCAACGTATCCCATGGCACCAACCAACTCGGACTACGTTGACCCCTAACCCTATGGTCATCCACATATAATGGACAAGATGCTCTCCATGTCCTCAGATAATAGAACAGACCCCCACCAATTTCTGTCGCAAATCTTTACAACGGCTTTCTAACCAACGGAAAGTTACCGTCGGGTCAAACATTCACTACGGTTTGTGGGCTTTTGCCATGGTAATTTTTCGTGGCAAAAGTCCTTATTTGTTATAGTGCAAGATAGAACTCTAACTATGCTAATGAGGTATATCCAATTTTCCTATTTGCTAACCAACTTTAGGCTGATTAAATTGGCCAATTCCAAAGTAAGCACAAGAATTAAATATCTAGTTCATACTTAAACCATTTCAAGGCTTATTTCATGTACAACAGCCCTCTACGTGAATTGTCTGAGTCAAAAAAGAAAAGAAAAGAAAGGTCCCTAGGTCCAGATAAAATATAAAATCACCAAAGTTGTGGAATCCCTTGACGGATAATTTTTTTTTTCTATCAATAAAGAAACCATAAGCAGAAAACTATATCAAGCGGGAAAGAAAACATCCAGCAGAGATGAGAAATAAAAAGAATGAGTCAAGTTTGAGGATGATAACTTCATGGTTTTAATTTGGCCTTTTGACCTCCAATTACAAATTATACTTCAATAATCAACTAGGAAATGGACTAGAACAAAGTATAAGTCATTGCCTAATTTGATAATGCCAAAGATTGTGATAGAAACAAAGACCTAAACAGAGAAAACTGTTACCTCCATATCAAGATTTGCAGTCTGCAATATCTCTACATTTAGTCCAGCAATAAAGAAAAAAAAAATTCAAATACCTCCACTGCCAAGCTTCAATGAAACAGTGATAGCTTTCCACACTGGCATCAGTGCAAAGACCTATAAGGCTATAATAGATGGATCACAACCTAGATATAAAGTAAAACACATATAACAACTCAAAGCTGCCTAACCTCAAGTTTTGCTAAACGTTCAAGGGCTTCCATCCTGGTACTATTATGTTTCTGCTTCTCTAGATCGACAGCTTCCATGGTTTCCATCATACTCATCTGCAGCTCAAAAGCCTGATAACAAAAAGAAACTATACAGAATGCTCAATTTTTAGAAAAACAAAAAAGTAAACAAAAGACTGCCATATTACATAAATAGCAAATAAACTAAAAAACTAAGGCAAAAATAAAGAGAATTCCCTGTATAAAAGTTTATGGAAGAAATAGTGAAGTAGGACAGCTTCAGTCACACCTCACCCAGCCGGATCCGATCATACCCGAATACTTGTGGGGGTGATACACCACAAGGCCTAGATTCAGTGACAATTCCATACAACATATGATATAGTAAAATCAAACAGACAAGAATAAATCAAGTTTCAAATATAAAGTTATCAAATCTGAAATAATGATTACAGTCATCCATTACTTCAAATAAGAAAGGTATAACATCAGAGTTTTGAAAAGAAAAGAGGATAGTTTTCTTCGCAGCAGAAAATAAACTAAACTAATTCTCTAATGAAATCCGACCCCATAAGAACAGTCTTGGCACTGGCATGAAGCTCCATGCGAGTCTACATCAGTTGCTCCCTCGAGAAAGTCTGCCGGCGATGAATCCTCCACTTGGAAGGAGTCCTAATAACCTGCATTATATTCTAATAGAAACATACATATAAAAAGGAATGAGTTCAATAGAACTCAGTGAGGTCAACTCAATATCATATCATGCATTTGTTTACAAGATTTTACATTGCATATATGACATGAATATCGATAATGTAATTAATTATAATAATATGATATATGAATGATTATGATATTATGCTCTTAACTTTATCATGAAGTCTCTATGGTAGACACGCATTAAGTTTATACATCAATCTCCTTTGGGCGGTCTCAGTCACTCTCCCTCAATAAGAGACGTCTATTGGGTTCTCTGCGGTTGTTGGGTAAAGTCCTGTCAAACCAAGGTTGGGGTATATGTCACCACTCTCTCACATCATCGTTTGGTATGAGATTTGGCGCGTGCCAAGGATAATCTTAGGCCCAGTGTAAAGTCATACGGTCTCGTACTACATATGTTCTAAATGTCTCGCTTCATGTCTAGTGCCCTTTTGGTTCGATACCTTCCCACCTATGAATGAAATCTTCAACGGGAGGCATCCGTTGGACCCCATTCCTTAACCCAGCAGTCATCCACATATAATGGACTTGATGCTCTCCATGTCCTCTCATGGGTTGGTTACTGGTCTTGAGCGCCTAGGAGCCCTTATCTATCACATGCAACCCTATTTCTTTATGATGATAGTGGGCCTGCTTGACACTCAGGACCCACCCACTCACGTCACTGGTTAACTGGCTTCAATACCCCTGCTGGAAGGGTAGTAATACTCATGAGGTCACCTAGCCAAACACTTCTAGACATGCCCTAGGTATGTCAACCAGTAATCAGGGAAAGTACCAAGGGGCACCATAGGAATGTGTCCCATACCACATTCTCTGGTGTCTAATGACAGAAACGCCAAAAGGGCATTCCTCATTCCCCAATCACAAACTAGGCAATCACATAAGGTCACTAGGGTAATGGGGGAACCCACAACCCTAGTTAGCAACATAAAATAAAAGGAGTAATCTAATTCAACATCATCCATATTTTCATATCAATAATTTAAGATTTAAAAAAAATAATAAAAATCAATCCATCCATTCTCATCCATCTCGTACATTCTCATATCACCATTCAGAGAATTTGAAAAATAGAAGCAAACATATTTTCTTACCTTTCAACAGTCACGCACATAATCACAAGATAATACTAAAGGCAAGATATCAATAATGAAAATTAACTAACATCATTAAACATACAATATAAGGTTAAGTATATTCCTCACCTTTCACTTTGATCCTTTCCCCAAAGTCTAAAATTCACTCCCACAAGTTGGTGACTAAAAGATACGTAAATCTATTCATGCAAGAGGATTAATAATTATAAATTAGAGTCAATTTGGGTTTCAAAAGATATCCCAAAATCTTCCCACGAAAACAAAATCCTAACCACTAGTTTAAAAATGGTAGTTCTCAACTTAATTCAGTGAAAAGTCAATATTTCACCACCGATCGAAATCAAATTGAAACGAAACTTTGGAAAAGTCTAATTGGCAGCAAAAGGATTCTACAGGTATCTTCAATTTGATCCAATTCGATTTAGATCGAAAAGCCCCAAATTTGGCTCTCCCTAAATCGCCCACGGGCAACTCAGAGAGTCAAAATGCAAATTTTTTCACAAGGAATCGCACGATTATCTCTTATACAAAAGAGCCACCTCAACAAGAGAATTCAAGAATGAACAATAAACCTAACATGCTTCATTTTCATGATCCCTCAAAAGAAGAGAAGAGAGATTCCCACAAACTATGTTTAAAGAGTTTAAGAATTCTCACTTTTCTTATTGTTCCCGCAACGATCCGAGTTGCATAGCACCTTTGATTGGATGGGATCTACTATTCTCCTTGGTTTCTCCTCTTCCCCAAGCCTTAGCCTCCTTCTAGCATTAAAAAATGTGTTTAGAGGTGAGTTACAACCTAAAATAGGGTTTAAGAACCTAAAATCCCGATTTTGTCCCATAACTAAAAAAGGGTTGGGGGGGGGGGGGATTGGTCACCCAACCGGCCACTCAACACGTCCATGGTTGGACCCCCAAATGGACTCCAACATCGGTGATTTTTGGCTTGATGGAAAGGTCTTTCGACGATCTTTGCTTGGATACCTTAATCTCGTCAATCGGTCTCTCCATCACTGTTCTAAGGATGTGCCAAAATATCCCTTTTAACACCATCGTGATTAATCTTCTCTCTTCTCTTAAACTCTAGGAGAGTTGTCGAGTCATTACAAGGTCCATCCATCAACATTGGGTCCATTTCCAAACCTTCGGGCTCGACTTGAATGGCCTACAATTGTTGCCGACTCGAGGCCCGGGTTCTCGGTCCTGAAACCACGGGTTAAAGAGTTAGAAATCCGGGTCATTTCATAGCTTCTATATCCCACCACTAATACCAACTTTTTTTTGTAGTGTCCAAATCCTAACTACAGTAAAACAAGGTACAATTTCTATGTTTATTATGATTCCTGTTAATTTATCTCTATTATCTTTTTCTAATTCAACCAAAGGGATTGGAAATTTGTTCGATCTTAATGACTAGAATGAGGAATAGGAGAATCAAAAAATGATAAAAAAAAATAATAATAAATAATTTATTTCTCCATTCAAATCACTAAATTACCAAACTAAAAACAAAAATATCTCAACAAATATACCTTAAGTTTGGTTGCTTCTGCTTTCTAAAAGCCTTTGGCATCTTCATCTCTTTCTCCTTAGCCTGTCATGTTAACATTAAATGGTCACTCAACAGGAACGAAACAAGGTACATAAAGTTCATTGATAAGTGTTTTTAGTGTTTATGATTCAAGAAAACCATCAAAAAATTGTGATGAATAAATTGTTTAGTAGTGTATGATTTAAATCAATAATATACCTATGGCTCAATAGAATCTGGAGGTTGTGTAAACTGTGTAGATTGAGTAGACTGTTTTGATCTAAAATAATGTCCCATGATGCATAGCTCAGACTCAAATGTATTTATTTTTCCATATTGCCGTGCTATTTCTTCATCTTGCTTTGCTACTTTGTGCTTCCATTGAGATATCTCCTCTCTTTGTTTTACTATTTTGTGCTTCCAATGAGATATCTCCGCTTCTTGTTCTCCTACTTTGTGCTTCCATTGAGATATCTCCTCTCTTTGTTCTACTATTTTGTGCTTCCAATGAGATATCTCCGCTTCTTGTTCTCTTACTTTGTGCTTCCATTGAGATATCTCCTCTCTTTGTTTTAACACAATATCTTTCAATTTATCATTTTTCGATCTTAAGTCTTCAAATTGAGATGCATTACATTCCTCACACATAACCGCTTTGCCCCCACAATTTTTTAGCTATTACTCTAACACCCCACAAGCACGCTTTCTCGCGAGCATAGGATTTAGCAACTTCTTTAGTAGCAGTTTCAAATATTTCTTCCTGCACCTCAATGCTTTGTTGGTTTTCTTCACTTTGCTGACTCGATTCACCTTGAACCTTATCCTGCACATAAAACAATAACAATGAGAGTGATGAGAGTTTAAGAGAAAGATTTTATCACCACTATTAGATACATAAGTTAAAATGCAAACCATAAGCTTCTTTGATGTGGGATCAATACATCTTCTAGTCTTCTTTGACGTATGTGTGATGTCAAACATGTCAATGCGAGTAGGAGATAAACCTTATGGATGCTAGTTTTTCTTAATAAAAAAATATAAGTCAAATATAAATAGATATGAATCTATAAAAAATAAATGATTAATATGAAATAACTATAAATTTAAAATATATACATGTACCTTCCTTTCACGTACCACTGCAAAAGTTGTATTCCCCGTCATATGACGCATAATTTGCTTAGACTTGTTATTAGAATTCTTCAAGGTGATTTCCTATATTGAAATTTTTATGCAATTAAAACAACTAAAGAACTTTTAAAATTTACATTCAATAAAAAAATTAAAAAAATAATAATAAAAAAGGGTTCTTACTTGATGTTTTTCATCACCTCACATCTTGAACATTATTTTCCAATCTTCCTTGGGCATACGTTGTAAATCAATGTTTGCCCAACACTCCGAGTCTATTTCATAACAAGTATAATAGTTGGCTTTCAATTTTGACTTGTAAATTCTTCAATGATTGTAGAGCTTTTCAAGAATCCAACTCTTACTAGATTCATCTATATCAAATTTTTGCTGCAATAATATGGTATTAATATAAAAAACTCATAACCCATACAATGTAATGGTTTTCTATAAAAAGAATACCTTTACTTTAACATATGCATCTTCTTTGTATGGTTCCGGCATTAACCGCCAACAAGGGTATGTGATAGGTAACAAAGAATTAATTTTAGATAGAAAACCAATCCATGTGGATATTTTCTTTGAACGTTTAGTCCAACCTTAGCCAAACTGATAACATCAATATGGATTTTCTCCCCATCCGACAAGTTTTGAATGTCAAGAGCCAAAGTTCTCCCCCTTTTACCTTTTCCCCTACTAACTGTAAAAAGTTATAACACAAGAAAGGAATTATTATATGATTAAAAAATATTTATATATGCTTGATATGAAATTTAAATAGTAATGATATAATTGACAAACATGGACCGCTAATGTTACTTTGCTCTTGACTTATTTTTCAACCTTTGTAGTTTTTTTGTTAATAGAAGCAACAAACAAGTTGTACCCACCTACAACCGAAATATTTGAATAAAAAAATTAAGATGCAGGAACAAGAAATCAACAAATAAGAAATGGAAAATTTTCGACCTTTGTAGCTTGTTTGTTAATAGAAGCAACAAACAAGTTGTTCCCACCTACAACCAAAATACCTGAATAAAAAATTAAGATGCAGAAACAAGAAAGCAACAGACAAGAAACGGAAAATTTTCTCACATACGCAATAACCTTAAACAGAAGATTTTAGAGGGTCTAACTACATTCTGAAAGTAGGATCCAATCATTCATATAATTAAACCCAAGACTTTATAGTGACACAACTTTCTATAACAAATCTCACATTCACAAAGTTTGAAGTAGACTCTTAAATATGGAATAAGAGAACACATTCTGCTTTGAGTTCAATGTTAAACTACTTGGAACACTAGCAAAATTAATTCAAGCGTCACAAAATTTGCACAAGAGTTCTAATGTTTTGAGCTTTCTAATCTTGATTATTTTGATACTGAATCTCAACTAGATGAACTCATGTAAATTTCATTATGATGATAGGAAGCTATCATTACAAACCATATACTTCTTTGTTCTACTTGCGAGGTACAAATATAACATACATAATCAGGTTACTAACCAGGATTCAAAAAAAAATTTCCTTTTTCAAAATCCAATTCACTTTCTTTTCCTTCCATGCCTATCACATGCAACAAGACTGGACCTTAAGTAAAAGAGAGAACCTAAGCATAAAGATAAAACCTAAGCATAATTGTCAGGTGTCCAGGCGACTTCAAGTTATCAAAAGATGATGCATTGCCTATCTGGATGTTAGTAAGACAACCTCCTTGGTCATCTAGGTATTTTCACCTTTGGACAACGGAGCAGGTTCTCTTGTCCATCCATTGAAGAGATTTGAAGCTCCACCTGGGTTTTCCAAATTGCTTAATGTGTTAGCTGTCTTGGGTGTCTGTGGAATGTATCAAATGATATTCTATTTGTGAACTTGAATTCTTTACATGTCTCTTACATGTTGTATCTTATTTCTCAGTTGTAATCTAGTCTCCTGTTATTCTTTTTGTGGGAAGTTGATAGTAGTACAGTTACTGCGAAAATAGCTAGAAATGAAGCTTTAAGGTTGGCAATTGAACTACTGAAGAAATCGGGGACTTACAGGAAAGTGGTCTCTCTTTGTTGTTCAGCATTTGAGTTGGTGAAGCAGCAATTGACTACTTTATTTGCCAGAAATTTGTTATTTGGGTGTCTTATCTGTGGATTAATACGATTTAACATTACTGGTTTCTACTTTTCTTTTTCAGTCTAAAGTTTTGAACATAGCGTACGGGTGTGAGATAATAGCCAAGTTCCATTCCATTAGAGCTCATTCTCCCTTCATCTACCACAGAAAGAAAACAAGAACAGCTACAGTAGTGTTATGATGATGTTCCATCACATTACTGCATTAAAAGCCTTCCAATAGATTTGGTCAACAATGAAGATGGCATTTTGGCCATATGAAAAAAAGTGAATTTTCTTACTGCCAAAGCAATACCTTAGGCATCTGTCAGATGCAGAGCAACAACTCTACATATCTAACATTACCAAAATTGTCAGTTCAAAGCTTTGATCATCTTCAGAAACCAAGCTTTGATTATCTTTAGAAAATGTTTTAAGTGTAGAACTAGTAATAAAGGAGTGGAAATCCAACATTTTTGGTTACACACGGCTCTTAATGTTCATGGCTTGATATTGAGCCAGAGACACAGGTGTACCATTGCCAGGTTTGGGGGGCCCTCCCCCTGGTAGGATTACTTATATTTTCAAGCATTTTCCATGTCAAGTTAACCTCTGCTCAGCCTCTCCAGGTTTATCACTCTTTTAACTGTTTTGGAGAAGGTTGAACATTATTGTTCTGTGAAGAGAAGAAATCCAGTCACAGTGAAGGTTTGGGGGGGGGGGGGGGGGGGAATTATTCACTCCTAACTGAAATGGCTACTAAGAGATTGAAAAAAAATAAAGGATTGCAAAAACTATGGAACTTGTTTTCATTCTGTTTCTAGTTCCAAAAGTCACCATAAGATGATACAATTTCTAAAGCCAACTCTTGTCTGAATCCAAGAGAAAATACATATCAAGGAAACAAAGGAAAATGAAAACAAGAATAAATAAATGCACTCATAAATTAACAATCACCAGATCAAACTTGCCTAAGATCAAAGGAAGCACAGAGACACAAATGAAAGGGAAGGGAAAACTTCCTAGGATTTTCCAGGTAATATATATATATATATATATATATATATATATATATATATATATATATATATATATATATATATAGCAAAAAAAAAAAAAAATTAAGAATCCAATCTACAATTGATAAACAAATTTTAGAAGGATACAAAGATGGGAACCCCAAATCTCACGAACCCAAAGTAAAATCAAGATTAAAATTAATGAGATAAATGTTTGAGAGACTTGCGAGTTAACAGGGTTGGAGAGATAGTGCGAGTGACAGAGACTTGCGAGCGTAAATGAAAGAAACGCGTGAACGTGAGCGACCAGAGGCAGTAAGAGATAGCGTGAGCGAGAGACAGAGAGAGCTGGCGACCAAAGGCAGAGATAACACGAGCTAGAGGGAGAGAGTGAGAGCTGGCGATGGCGCGAACCAAAGGGAGAGAGAGAGAGAGAGAGAGAGAGCTGGCGATGGCGATAGTGCGAACCAGAAGGAGAGAGCGTGAGTGAGAGGGAGAGAGAGATCGCTAGGGAAATCACAACGGGAGAGTGAAAAGTTTGGGCGGGGATTGTGAAGGGTATTTTTGATATTTGGCGATGGTTTATAGTAACTGTTGCCAAAAATGCAATATTTGGCGATGGTTACAAAAAGACCATCGCCGAAAGGACTAAATTTGGTGATGGTTACAAAAGACCGTCGCCGAAAAGACTATATTTTTTAGTGATAATATATTTGCCAACGTTGTTGGTAAATTGTCGGTGAATGTACTCTATTTGGCAACAAATTTTGGTACATTATCGGGGAAAATGCCTATGTGGCGATGGTTAAAAAAGAGCGTTGCCAAAAATGGACTTTTTTAATAATACTGTATTTGGCGACGGTTCATTGTAAATTGTCAGTGAATATACTTTATTTGGTGACCGTTTTCGAGAAACCATCGGGGAATGTTTTATTTGGTGACGGTTAAAAAAACCGTGGGGAAACTTCCTATATGGCGACGGTTACAAAATGTAGTGTCGCCAAAAATGGGTTTTTTTGTGTGTGTGGTGCGCTTCTTAAACATACATTCTTCCACAACTACATAATTGCAAAATCCACTTATTTTATAATTTCATAATCCACCTGTGTTTTGCTTTATATTATTTTTTAAATGACAAAAACCCACTTGCCTTCTATTATTTATATTATTTTTTAATATATATATATATATATATATATATATATATATATATATATATATATATATATATATATATATATATATATATAGTTATCTCCGAAGATTAGTCGGGTGCGTATAAGTTGGTGTGAATACCTCACTTTTGAGGGGGGGGGGGGGGGAAGCGTGTGGAATACCTTGTGGTTAAATACGTAAGCACTAAGCTGATGATCCTAGTTGCTATATGATTATGCCTTTGACACAGTGATGGCAGCCTTAAGTGATAGACAAAGAAAGTCTTAAGGTTTGAGATTTCTATTTTTCCGCATCTTGCCAATGAACGCTGATATGGAGAGTTTATGATCAGACTGGGTTCACACCTGGTCCGACCCTCGACCCCGGTCGAGACGGAGAAAACCGAATCGCTCCCGAGCGAACCGGATCCGAAGATGGCTTGTCGAAGAAGAAAGATTATTCTCACTGCAAGTGTGCCCTAATCTTACTTATGGATTAGGGTAATCACCCTGATGACAGCAGATTCAAACTGACGGCTGCAGATAATCATCATCAAAGGGATAACTATCGCATAACCTAACGGTTATCTCAGGAGTCCTCTACTAGCCCAAACTAGTAGAAGTCTATCGCTCAACGGATCTTATTGATAAAATCCTACGACTACCCGAAGAAGGCTCGGGTGCATCCAACGAAGGAGATTCGAAGGTACACTCTATATAAACCTCACTACTATACAAGGTGAGGGACGGATCAATCGATCAAGGAGAATACTATCTGAGACTCATGTTTAGATACATACCGATAGACCTCAACTATCGGCGCCCCGCTATCTAGATCACCTTTCCCGTTTCTTCATTCATTAGCTCTGTGCTTCTAGCAGAGAGCCGTTTGTGATTAAGTTCATCAATCGACTTAGCCTTCGGAGGTGGACTCCCGACCCCGGTGGTCGGGCCACATCCGACGCTTTTGTTTTGCAGACACTACGTGGAGATCCAAGGGCTGAGCAGATTTTGGACGCATCATTTGGCGCCGTCTCGTGGGAAAGACTTGAAAAAGCCATGGTGACTAGATCAGCAGCCGCAGCACGCTGCACAACGCAATTCCGGTGTTCAGATACCTGGGGTGAATAATCCAGATATTCCCCAGGAAAGCCAAAATCCTATCGAAGTGGATAAGGGCCAGGGAGGACGTAATCCTCCTGATACAATCCAAGATCAATTGGATCAGGTAAAGATTCAACTCTTGGAGGTGAGCCAAGCACTCCGCTTGCTCACCAGACGAGTGGTTTTACCACAAGAACCTGATCAACACGATTCGGGGAGACGTGCACTGCCACGTGACCAAAGAATGGCTGAAGACCGGGATGTTGATCAGAATTTTCGTGAAGGAGATCGAGGACTTCGGAGGATTGATGATCAACTAAGGCGAGGCGATCGGTTCGATAGACCGCAAGAGAGTACAACCGATTCAAATACAAGGTTGGATTCTGGGTAAGAACTCACTCACCCATCGTCGAAGAACCGTTCGTGATGATCGAGCAGTTCGTGACGAGAGAAACGTTCGTGAAGGACGGGCTGTTCGTAATGATCGAGTAGCACGTGATGATCGTGTTAATCGAGGTCGTGATCGTATTGCTGAAGATCACCCGACCCAGATTGGTCAAGAATTGGCCAACATCAATGAGAAGTTAGGGCAATTGGCTAAGGGAAGAATAATCGAGGATATTTACTCGCTCATTCGGAAGACTCCTTTTGCCGAGCCAATCGCGGGATATCGGTTTCCCCATAACTTCCGTTTGCCTACCTTCTCAACATTCGATGGCTCCGGAGATCCAACAGCTCACATTGGCTATTACCAACAGACCATGGCAGCTTCAGTAATTCTCGATGAAATTTTATGCGGGGTTTTCGGATCATCTCTAACTGAGCGGCACAAAAGTGGTTTTCTAACCTTCCCTCGGGAAGGATCGTAAACTTTGACGAATTGGCACGCCAATTCATAGGGCGATTCTAGAGTGGGATACAGGTCAAGAAAACGGAAGAAACCTTGTTTACCGTCAAACAGGGAAAGAACGAATCGATCAGAGAGTTTCTGAAAAGATTCAACAAAGTGACGATGGAGATAGAAAACTTGGATGAACAGTAGCCGGAACCGCTCTATTCACAGGACTCACAAATCGGAAACTCCTGGAGTTATTACTACATGATATACCCACGACTTATGCCGAGTTGGTACAGAGATGCCGAAAGCGGGCCGAAGTCATGGAGATTCTAGATGCGCGCCAAGGAGATAATAAGGTCTCCAATAAGGAACAAAAGGCTCCCGAGCGTGCAGAAGCCAAAGAAGAATGTTCGTGGATCGGGTTGGAAGATCCCAACCTTGGCGCCAAAGATCCCCCGGCAGAAGTGAGTACACTCCATTGAATGCTCCTCGGGCCGATATTCTGAATATCCTCAAAAGAAAAAATATTTTGAAGTGGCCGCCTAAAATTCTTTTGAAACCCGAGAGCAGCAGGATCGGGAAAAGTATTGCCGATTCCACAAGGACTATGGTCATTACACTAATGACTGTCGTCATCTCAAGGCGAGATATTGAGAGATTGATATCTCGGGGACATCTGTCCGGCTTTGTTAGCGAAGAAGGGAGGAGCCACGCGGGCCACGTGCGGCTGCCCCTAAAAGGAATCGTTCGGTCGGTTCGGAACGATCAAGGGAGGCCCCGAAGTCCAGAAAAGGCAAGGAGGTGATTGAAGCTGCTACTCGGTCACCGATCCTTACCATCTTCGGGGGTCTAGAGCCCGAATCATTCCGGAGTTTAAAAACCAAATCCAAATTTGTTGGAGTCGGAGAGGCGCAGGAGCGGAAGAAGCTGAATGGTGAAGATTCTATCACCTTTAGCGAAGAAGACGAGAGAGATGTTTGTTTACCTCATGATGATGCTATAGTCATCAAGGTAGAGATTGCACGGCGGGAAGTGCATAGAGTATTGATTGATACAGGTGGTCTCAGCTGACCTAATTTCTTACGAAGTGTATCAAAAATTGAAGGTGGATCAAGATTTGATGAAACCTTCATCAACACACCTATATGGCTTTGCAGGGGTCATCTGCAGTGGGCGGAAGGATCGGTTCAGTTGGATCTTTCCATTGGAAGTTTTCCCAAAGAAACAACTGTCCGAATCAACTTTCTGATGGTTCGAGAACTACCAGCCTATAATATGATTCTTGGGCGACCATCTTTATCCAAGATAGGTGCTATTGTTTCGACAAAGCACCTGAAGATAAAATTCCCGACCGATATGGGAATCGGTCAAGTCTCCTCCGACCGTAAGATCTCTCGGCAGTGTGTTATGTTGCCTATTTAAAAGACAAGGAGGGTCCGAAGAAGGTTACTGCCCTCCCCATAGAAGTTCGAGATGATCGGGAAGAGACAGAGATGCAAAGGCCCGAACCAGTGGAGAAACTAGAGCAAATCCAGCTGTGTACCGAGGATGCGAAAAAAATTACTTATGTCGGGTCTGAACAGCTGGAAGAGTTTAAAGATGAGTTGAAGTTATTTCTTCAACAGAATAAAGATGTATTCGCGTGGTCCGCTGAGGACATGCTCGGGATCGATCGGGCCATTGCAGAGCACAAACTCGGATAGACCCTAAGGCGAAACCAAAGGATACCGAAAAGAAGAAATTTCTCTATTGAAAAGTATGGAGCCGTTCGGAATGAAGTTGAAAAACTTAAGAATTCTGGTTTCATAGAACCAATCGAGTGCCCAACTTGGTTGGCCAACGTGGTGATGGTGAAAAAGGCGAATGGGAAGTGGAGGATGTGTACAGACTACACGGATCTAAACAAAGCTTGCCCAAAAGATTGTTACCCGTTGCCTCGGATTGACCTCTTGATAGATGCTACTGTAGGATATGAAACTTTAAGTTTCATGGATGCCTACTCGGGGTATAATCAGATCCTTATGAATAAGGAAGATGAGAAGTATACGGCTTTCATGACTGATCGTGAGAGCTATTATTACAAGGTCATGCCTTTTGGCCTGAAAAATGCAGGAGCAACATATCAGAGGGCCGTCAACAAGATTTTCAAAGAGCTGATAGGAAAGAACGTTGAAGCATATGTTGACGACATGCTAGTGAAAAGCTTTACAAAAGCAAATCACATTGCAGATTTGACTGAGGTTTTCTCAAGATCGAGGAAACATCAAATGAAGTTGAACCCCGAAAAATGCGCCTTTGGAGTCTCCTCGGGTAAATTCTTGGGTTTCATGGTATCACAAAGGGGAATTGAGGCAAATCCTGCCAAAATACAAGCTCTGATTGATATGGAGGCTCCCAAAACCGTTCGGGATGTACAATGTTTGACAGGAGAGTTGTCGCCTTAAATCGATTTATCTCCAAGTCCGGAGAAAAATGTTTGCCTTTCTTCAAGGCACTTAAAGACCCGAAGGGCGTAAGGAAGCAAAGTGGACTGAAGAGTGCCAAAAAGCTTTTGAGGAATTAAAAGATGCACTTGGACAACCACCGATCCCGTCCGGGCCAGAGAAGGGGGAAATATTACAGCTATATCTAGCGACATCCCTTTCCGCGGTCGGTGCAAGTACTTGTTCGGGAGAAAGATAAGAAACAAGGGCCGATTTACTATGTAAGCCACGTGTTGCCGGATGCGGAGACGAGATATTCGCAGATTGAGAAGCAGTGCTCTGCTCTCATGATGGCCGCCAGGAAGCTAAGGCCATATTTTCAGGCTCATCCAATTGAGGTATTTACAACTTTTCCTCTTAGTAAAGTTCTTAACAAACCTGATTTGTCTAGTAGGATGGTATCCTGGTCGGTTGAGCCAAGTGAGTTCCAAGTGAGCTTTAAGCCCAGGACTGCAATTAAGGCTCAAGCATTAGCCGACTTTGTAGTAGAAACTACTGCACCAAAGTGGAACCCACCATTGAAGATCCCATTATACCAACCACTTGGGAGGTATATGTCGATGGTTCGAGTAATAAAGATGGAGCAGCGCTAGAATTCTATTAAAAAGTCCGGCAGATTCATTATTCGATATGCTTTGAGATTCGCATTTGATGCGAGTAATAACGAAGCGGAGTACGAGGCCCTAATAGCAGGACTTCGGTTGTCAAAGGCATTAGCTATTGCAGATGTTACTATTTATAGTGACTCTCAGCTTATAGTCAACCAAGTCCAGGGGGAGTATGGCATTAAAGAACCACGCTTGCAAAAATATCGGGAGATAGTGCAGGCATTTCAGAACCAATTTCGGAATTTGAAGATATCTCGATTTCGAGGAATGAAAATTCAATGGCGAGATGAGCTATCCCGACTAGCCAATGCCAAGGAAAAGAATCTAGACCCTTCGGTCTATATTGAAGAGGTAACTTTTCCAAGTTATCATGAGAAAGAAATTTCTTATATTGAAGCGGAACGTTGCTGCGGATGGATCCAATAATTGAATATCTAAGAGATGACAAGTTACCCGAGGATCCAAAGAGAAGCAAGGTTGATCAAGATTCGATCAGCTAGATTTGTCATTCAGAATGGGAGACTATATAAAAGATCTTATGCTGGACCCCTTATGAGATGTATAGGCCCCGAAGGAGCAAACTCAGCTTTGGCTGAGGGTTCATGAAGGAATTTGTGGCGCTCACATGGGTGGCAGAGCCCTGGCCCACAAAATTCTAAGATTGGGGTTATATTGGCCTAAGATCCAAGAAGCTCGCTATGGACTACGTTCATCGATGTAGTAACTCTCAAATTCATGCTACAAAGATCGAAGCGCCCGGCGGAGATTATGACTTCAATTCTAAATCCCATTCCCTTTGCAATGTGGGGAATTGATATCATGGGCAAATTCACCAAGGCATCGGGCGGACGAGAATATCTCGATAGTAGCAATTGATTACTTCACAAAATGGGTAGAAGCCAGTGCACCGGCGACAATTACCGAGAAAAAAGTGGAGAAATTTGTGCTTGAATCAATCATATATCGCTTTGGGATTCCAAAGATAATTGTCACTGACCATGGTACTCTGTTCGACTGTCCACAATTTGAGCAATTCTGTGGAACATATATGATCGAGCATCGTATGTCCTCAGTGGCATACCCCCAAAGCAATGGCCAGGTAGAGGTTACTAACCGAACGCTACTGGAAGGAATAAAGAGAAGACTCGAAGCCGACAAAGCTTCTTGGGTCGAAGAACTATATAATGTACTCGTGGGCTTATAGAACTACGGTTCGAACACCTACAGGAGAAACTCCATTCAGGTTGGCATATGGATCCGAAGCATTGGCACCAAGTGGAGATAATGGCAGGGACGTTAAGGGATCGTGGAGTTCGAGGAAAAAGCAAATGAACAAGGACTGCTTGATAGTCTTGATTTGTTGGATGAAGTTCGGGCAAAGGCAATAGCACGAACTCAACATTATCAAAGAAGGATAGCGTCTCATTATAATACTCGAGTGAAGAATCGTCGGTACTTAGCCGGAGATTTGGTGTTGAGAAACACCCTAGCTTCCGACCCGCGTCACCAAAGAAAGTTGGACCCTTCCCGGGAAGGACCTTATATGGTTGTGAAACCGGTCGGTTCAGGAGCTTACAAGCTGAAGAACATTGATTCCCGTAAAGAATTGGATCGTTCGTGGAATGCTAGGCATCTCAAAAAGTTTTATCCTTGAAGATGATTTCAATTTTGTTCGCGATGTAATCATTTTCAACTCAATCAATGCAATTTTTGGTTTTCAACAAACTATCTTTTGATTGGGGGGCATCATACACCACATTCAAGAACAAGATCCAACTATAAGGCATCGGATGAAAATTCGTGTGGGTCCTTCAACACTTCAACACTTATGGAAAATCTTTCGAACTTTCTTAAGTCGGGGCATCGGATGAAAATCCGAGTGAGTTCCTTTTGCAAGGCGTCGGTTTAATACCCGAGTAAGTTCCTTCGAGACTTATTGAATTTTTGAATTATCCTTAAGTATAAGGCATCGGTTTAAAACCCGAGTGAGTTCCTTCTCGCGCGGACTTATTGTATTTCTCCGCCGACCTTGTATAAGGCATCGGTTTAAAACCCGAGTGAGTTCCTTCTCGACTTATTGTATTTCTCCGGAAATCCTTAAGTGTAGGCATTGTTTCTGCACAACTAAGACCTAATACAACGACGATTCAAGTGGCTAGCAAAGTTCAAGATAAAGTAATTTCTTATTTCTTCAGAAGATCCAAAGAGGCCAAGATCAAAACAATTACAAGAGCTGGATACAATCTCTCGATCAAAGAAGAAGGTCATTACAGGACTCATTAACAAGTTATACAAGATCGATGCGACTTTGCTAGAACAAACATATGAGTCAACCATTGAGAGGAGTCAAAGAAAAGAAGAGAAGAAATGAGGATTACAAAAATATTCCAATATTCAGAAAATCCTCTGCAATTTCATACTCTTTGCCCAACCTTGTCCAGGAGAAGAATGGTCCTCGACCAAACTCGCATTCGGCACAAGCTCGTCATAATTGACTTCTTCCAAATGGAGAATAAACAGAGAGAATCTTCCAGATATTGCATAATATCCGGATCGGAAGGTGGAGGATCAATCTTATCCTTGGTCCAAATGGGAGGAGGAATACCCGTGTTGGTAAATACTTCAGGATGGCAAACAAGACCGTAGGGAGTCGTATCAAAATGAGGATCTTTCCTTAGTATTGATTCCCATACTTCGTTCTCACCATCCCGGTACGCCCGCAAGTTGTAAGCATTCAACATATCAACAAAAGGCTTACCGTGTAAATACTTGAAGACACAAAGCTCTGCGAACATCGCTTGGAAGGGATTCGGGCAAAGGAACGACGGCTTGCCTTTCGGGTAATGTTTCAGCATCCTTTAGCTCCCGACTTTCCAACTGTCCGTTCCAGCCGCCGGATCTTCTCCCCGGCATCATCCAAATCTGACCGAAGACGACCAATCATCGAATTCTTTTCTCCCCGCCACCTCCCAAGCTAGATTCCGAAGGCGAGCAATCTCAACATCTTTAGCTTCAGAGATTCCCCGAAGCCTAGAAACTTCATTGCTCAACCTACCGAGTCTAGTAACCGCTTCCACTTGGTTGTGGAAGTTACCAAAGAAGACTCCCGCAAACAACTTTCGAGTTAGCGAGGAGCAGAAAAGTAATTTTTCAAAATCGTAGGAAAATGAAGAAAGACTTACATCACCAAAGTGACTTCGTAAAGACTTCATCCGGAAGTTTGGAAAGAACTGCGCTCTCGTAGTCATTCGAGCAGCAAGACACCATTCCAACGCTTTGTCAAACTCGTTTGACACTAATTCAAGCGAAGGATGAGAAGGATGAGCTACATCAAGAGAAGGACGAACTACACCAAGAGAAGGATGAGCTTCATCACTTGTCGTCCGACGACGCTTCCTGGTAGCAAAATCCTCCAACTCAGAAGGAGAGGAGGAGGATGCCAAACAAGCACTGGAGTTAGAAATAGGAGCAGCACTGCCGGGGCCACACCTTCATCGACGCCAACATAGTTGCCTCGGATGCCCGAAGAGTCTCCTTCGGGGGTGCACCGACAGTGCTCACCAACAAGCTCACCAGCAGGATTGCCGCCGGGACCATCGGCAACGGAGTGATCAAGATCTTCCCGGGAAAGACGAGCGGTCACTTCGGGCAAAGGAGGCGCAGGGACGGCATCAACGTAAGCTGCAGGAATCGACTTGAAGATTCACCGCCAGCAGCCGCCTTACGCTTGGAGGATTCACTAGCTGAAACCACCGCACCGGCCCCAATCACCACCGACGGAACGCTATTCTTGCGAGATTTTGCTCGATAAAGTCCGGGGTTGATCTTGGGAGCCACTATACAAAAAACAAAAAACAAACAGCCGTATCGTTACGTAAATAAAACGACAAAGAACAATGGGGAAACCCTAGTTTTCTAAAGCATCCGACGACCAAAAACTAAACCCCAAGTATAACTACTGTGCAGTTTACTATTGGGGGAAAAGGGGAAGGAGATGAGAAATCTAAAACTCACTTGTTCGTAAATGGATAGAGCCGTCGTCGAAGTACGAGGGAATACGGAGGCAGGCCGAAGGACGAAAGGTTGCTTTGGCACTTTAGCAAATCTATCTTGCAGAAGTCAGATAGATGGAGGGTACCCACGAAGGCTTTAAATAGCCTCAGGTATAAGACGACGGTTGAAGGCTAAGGACAACCGACGACCCGGATCGAAACGACGCTTCGAAATCCGTAAAAAGCAAGATCAACGGTCGAAGGGATGCCACATGGGAACATGTGGAAGCGAGCACCGGTGCAGAGAAACCTCCAATCGTCGCACTGCCATTAAAATAATGGAGGTATTTCCGATTCATTGGAAACAATGAATGGTACACAAAAGCAGGAAAACGTTTGAACTTCGCAGAAGGGAAACGTGCGGACTTTGCAATAAATGAAGTAGTGGGGAAGATTAACGCATCTTCCCAAACGCATCTTCACAATATTTCTACAAGATCATTATTCGGCGAGGAATGAAGAGTTAAGTGATAAGTTTTATCATTAATACTTTGATATTCAAGGCAATACTTCGGCAAGAGATGGGGAAATTTTGAGACCAACATGAGTAAAGAAATGTCTATTCATTAAAATGAGGGTACATCTTTACAAAAGAACAACACCCTAAGCCTTTTCTTCATTGTTGCCCGAGGGACCCCGGGTCGGGATGACTTTTCTCAGATCCCGAGAAGAGCCTTCCTCAAGAATGTCATCGGCTGAATCCTCTACAGCAACAACTTGAGACTCGGCTTGTGATTTCTCCTCTGGAAGTGCCGGCTCGTCATCTAGATATGCCTCATATTGAGGGTCAGCTGGAAAAGGATCATCTACTCCCTGGGCCCAGCCTGGGAGATCCATACCAACTTTCCCGAAGACCTCTCGGGTGGCATACCTCACGAAAAGGAGCAAGTGTCGAAGTCGTGGATCGTTCCAAGGATCCGCTCCCAAACGTCGTTCCGCCCCCATGCGATAAGCCCGAATGTTGTAGAAACCTAGCAATTCGGAGAAAGGTACGCTGTCCAGGTATTTCCGGATGCACTCCTTCCGAAGGTTTGGCTTGATATGCTCAAAGCTTGCTAGGGATTGCCAACTTCAGATGTTCTTCGAGATCCCTACTCTTAATTTCAAGGCGGTCACCAAACAACGTGGCAGCTGCCTTTTGCTTCCTGGCCTCGCGCTCGGCAGCAGAGACACGAATTCTTGAAGCTTCAAGGGCTTCCTTGAGGGAGGTCACTTCTTCCTCATGCTTTTTCTCGCAGCTCTACAAAGAGCTGCAATCACTGGGTCTATTTCGAATTGGCCTTGGCCAATTTCTCTTCACAAGTTTGCAAAGCAAGGAGCCGGTGCGACCAACACGGCTCAAAGCTTCCATGTGTTGATAAAAGCTCAACACAAAGCATTCCCCGGGAAGACAGAAGATATCGAAGAAGTCATAAGAAATTATGAAAACATAAATAAGCAAGAAGACCGTTACCTTGTAGATTGACTCACAAGGGAGGTGTCATCCAGGGCTTCAAACTCCCGGCGATCGAAGGAGCAAGACCGAGAGAGCTCCACTCGCAGCTTTCTCAGATCCCGAGTGACCCCCGTCGGTCATCTTCAGTGGTCCACTGGGGAGGAAGACTTCCTCACCATCCGTCGAAGCTTTGGATTTTTTGTTGGAGGGAGCATCAATTGTGTCATGCCTCCTCTTGGTTCGGACGGAGGAGGAGACGGTGGCCCTCTCCACCATTGGTTTCTTCCCTTTACCCGAAGCATCAGCTACATGCCCGATATTCCCGATACCCCCGTAAGAGGGATCGGGAGAGGGAAGAGAAGCCTCTTGATCTGCAGTCAAGACCCCGGGCGATCGTTGTTCGGCTGTCACAACGGCTCTAGCGGCCTTCACCCGCAGGCTTTCGTGGTTCGTTCTCGGGAGGCACCGCAAAGAAGAAGGACAAGAATCGGAATTCAAGACATTTCACTTCACCAAATCAAAGGATGATGGTTAGAAGCTCACAATGAGCCAAGCCCCAAGATCGAAGGATGGAGTTATACTCCATTTCATATCCATGTATCTCTTGATACCACGGAATGGATTTGATCTTCAAGATGGCCGCCTCGTCTTCTTTGGATAAGGGAAGGCCCCGGTTACTTTCGGACGAAGAAGTAAACCTCCTCCGGGTGGTCGGGAAGTTAAGATCTGATGGAGGCGCTCGACGTAAAAAATATCGTTCGCGCCATCTTTTGTGGTTAGAAGGGCAAGTTCCTTTGGCGAGGATGCTGCCCCTCCAATCAAGTTCAGCCCTATTGCGTTTGGAAAGAAAGACCCATCCGGGAGGATGGGAGATAGAAAGAACATGAAAATGTACAAAAAGAGAAAGAGATGGCGTGATGCCAAGCTCAAAACACAAACCCAAGAAGCCGACGATGAGACGCCAGCTATTGGGGAGGAGCATTCCGGGACAAATGTTCCAATGATTCAAAACTGCGGAAAATAAAGGATTAAAAAAGGGAAAGCGAACCCCCGCTTTCCAAAGGTATCTATGTACAGAGAAAATTCACCCGAAAGGGATGAATCAACCCTCTCATCGTGGTGGGGAGCCCTAACCTGATATGAGGAAGGAAGGTCAAAATCTTGAACAACTGGAAAGAAGAGTTTCTCCATTATAAATGGAGGGAACAGAGCTAGGCCCACCATTGGACCCGGAGGTTTGAGGTTGCCTAGAGGAATCGACGATCTTGGAAGATCCAGACTCGACAAGGACAGGAGAAGTTTCGGTTTTTCTTTCAAAACCTTTTTGAGAAACTTCAGCGAACTCCTGCCAGAGGACGGTTAGGGTTTTGTTATCACTATCCGACTGTTCGGGGGCAGGAGAAGCAAAAGCATCACTGCTATCACCAACATGGGGTACTAAAGAAGCCCTATCGTCCGCCATTACTCGTTTCAGTAAACTACAAAAAGAAAAGATCAAGAAACTTACCGATTCAAGGAGACGGAAGCTTGAGAGTAGGAAGGCGCGAAGGCACGACAAAGGTTCAAATTCCAGACAGAAGAATGAAACCTACGAAGACAACGAACCGCTTTTAAAACTCCCGCACGAGTGTTCGGGAATCTGAACGATCGAGATTGATTCAAAATTGACGATCAAGATTGAAAGACGTTTTGAAAGTTTGAACTCACGAATCCGAAATAGGCGTTCGGAAACCGTCGCTTGGATGACGTGAGCCACGACAGATCAACTGCAACGGAGACATGTGGCCTTACACTCACAACGCTCGAGGAAAAGTGACCACCGCATTAAATGTGATATGACATTTAATGAAGCACGCAGAGATCATCACTTGACGACGAACCCAGTTAAAAACCAAACCCTCGGGATCAACCGAACGCTTGGTCTGGGGGGCTCGTGATATGGAGAGTTTATGATCAGACCGGGTTCACACCTGGTCCGACCCTCGACCCCGGTCGAGACGGAGAAAACCGAATCGCTCCCGAGCGAACCGGATCCAGAAGATGGCTTGCTGAAGAAGAAAGATTATTCTCGTCGCAAGCGTGCCCTAATCTTACTTATGGATTAGGGTAATCACCCTGATGACAGCAGACTCAAACTGACGGCTGCGGATAATCATCATCAAAGGGATAACTATCGCATAACCTAACGGTTATCTCAGGAGTCCTCTACTAGCCCAAACTAGTAGAAGTCTATCGCTCAACGGATCTTATTGATAAGATCCAACGACTACCCGAAGAAGGCTCGAGTGCATCCAACGAAGGAGATTCGAAGGTACACTCTATATAAACCTCACTACTATACAAGGTGAGGGACGGATCAATCGATCAAGGAGAATACTATCTGAGACTCAGGTTCAGATACATACTGATAGACCTCAACTATCAGCGTCCTGCTATCTAGATCACCTTTCCCGTTTCTTCATTCATTAGCTCTGTGCTTCTAGCAGAGCCGTTTGTGATTAAGTTCATCAACTGACTTAGCCTTCGGAGGTGGACTCCCGACCCCAGTGGTCGGGCCACATCTGACACTTTTGTTTTGCAGGACACTACGTGGAGATCCAAGGGCTGAGCAGATTTTGGACGCATCAAACGCAGAGTCTAGATTGAGTTCAAGATGATTGAAAAAAGAAATTACTGTATAGGACATATATTTAGCAGTCACCAAACCTCTTTTTATTTTTCGAGGGGAGGAGAATTTTGTCAAATTCTAATATTGTCTACAGTTGGAGAAATCGTAGCATCCAATTGGCTTTGAAGCAAAGCTGGAGCTAATTCAAAAGGGAATAATTAATTAGACAAATGAACTAATTAACTTATGAGTCACATTTCTATTATTTTTTAGGTAGATCTTATAGTCAAGCCTCATATGTGTTATTGGTGAACCTTGTTGTGGCTTTCTCCAAATGAAAAGGACAATAGGGCTTGTTTTGTCAATATTTAATTGTTGACATTTTTCTTTTGGGATAATAATTATATAATGTTAGAAAGTCAAAAGTTTTATATTGTAGGAATTAGAAAGGTAAGCTAACCCTTGAGAATTAATAGAGAATTGTTATATATATATATATATATATATATATATATATATATATATATATATATATATATATATATATATATACTTATTCATGTAAGGTTAGTTAAGGTATACACAAGTTGTTCGAACACCTCAGTTTAAAAAAATAATAATAATAAAAATAAAATAAAAATTGTAAAATACCTTGTAGTTAAGGATGTAAACATTAAGGAAGTATCAAGTTTGAGCTTCTCTCCCACAAAATTTCTCATGCTCCCTACCCCACCCCCGCCCCAACCCCCAACGACCAGTCCTTGCTTATGGATTTAGAGTCTTCATTGGGTTCAAAGTGACCCAAAAAAAAAAGAAAAAAAAAGGAGGTATGGTATACTTAACACTCACCAACCTATTATTCACGGGAGGGGATCTTGTCAAACCCTAATGTGTACAACTGGAGAAATCATAGCATCCAATGCATGGGCTTTGGAGCAAAAGCAGGATAGATAATTCAAAAAGGGAATAATTAATTAGACAAGTGAACTAGCTTCACTTGTGTTATTCTTTTTGGGTAGATCTTAGTCAGACCTCATATGTGTCATTGGTGAACTTTGTTCTGCCTTTATATCAGGAAGTCAAAATTTTTATATTGTAAAATGTATTAACACGATATATGTAAGAGTGGTTTTGTAAAGAGGCGAGTGTATGAGGGTTTATATTCTCTTCTTTGGAGTAGTAGAACTTCTTTCTATCACTATCACTCAATAGAGTACATAGCCTTTCGAGGGAGAATAAACACGTAATCATTGTGTTATGACATTCATTTTTAGTTAAAAAAAGGTTAACCAACGTTTCTCACCTTCACATTATCATGAACAGGAAAAGTATCGATCAACAAGAACTGCGCAATCAGTAAAAGAGCCGATACCTTGTTTTACATTTTACATCAATCATCCTGTTAAACTAAGACTGATCTTATAGTCATCTTGGCTAAATAATCAGCAATAAGATTAGGTTCCCTTAGATCTTTTAGGGGTCTTTAGTACTATAGAGTTGAAGCTTTGGATTGAATATGCATGATTCAACGAAAAAAAGAAAAACTCATAAGAGACCAGGAGATACAATCGGTATCACAAACATGGGTTCTCTCTTTGTTAAGCAACAAGAATTGATACTAACACAATTAATGCAGATATATGGTAATTAACCCAACTCATTCCAATTGGAAATTGAGATTAATTTCCCACTAACAAAACCACAGTTTAACAGATTATTGCATGTAGTATCTCAAAGCTGATCAACTTCACAGCTACATGATCTCTACAAGAAATTAAACACAGATCAAGCATAACCACAGATTCCATATTGACACCTGCAGCCGTCCTTGCACTTATTGTTGCACTTACCACAGTGTTTAGGATTGAATGAAACCTTGATGCAACTCCCAGTGCAACAGAGCTGTCCAAACCCACACTTGTTTCCACACCTTCCACAGTGATTCACATCACTTAGTACATCTCGACAAAGCCCAGTGCAGCACTGAAGAACACCGGTGCCGCCCTTCGCTGGTTTCTGGTAGCAGCTGTTGTAAATCTTGGGATTGCAATATCCGTCCTTGCCTTTGGGGGGACTGAAACGGCTTCCGTACCCATATTGATATTGATTGTTTTCTTCATCGTTGCGGTGTGAGTTATCCCAGGAAAGAGCAAGGTGACTGTTTAATAAGATCAGAACCAGAACCAATGCATAAATGCTGAAGGAAATGGTGGCAGTAGTCATCTTTCTCTTTCGTTCTTTCGACTGCTAATCGTTCTATTTAAACTATTGCTAATGTAGGGTCGAAGATGTTTTTAACTTTTTAATTGCTCACTGAAGTCCAAGTCAACTTAAATTTAACCTATGCATACGAGAGCCTTCAGAGCTTAGTCAGAACTCAGAAGTTTCTACCTCAGGTTAGGGTGTCAATGGACCTGATTCGGACGGGCCAGTCTAAACTATAGATGAACAGATCTAGAATAGAACCATGGCAAAGCTATACAGAAGAATTGTACAAAACTAAGACAATTAGATCTGCCTGGATAGAATGTGTGTTGATCTGATTCATGTTTGAGGTTAGCCCGTCTGAACCAGATGGGAACCAGCTGAGTAAAAACTGGAAAGATAGTTAATTGGTCATTTTGAAGACTTCCTTGATAGAAAATGCAAGTTGATAGGAACTCACATCAAGGATCCCAAATATAAGAGAAATGATATATGTAAATTTAATTTTCTTTTCAAATAATTCTTTTTTGGGTAGGGAAAGGAGGTGCTAGACATGACAGAGAATAAAGAAGAACAATTATTTTGTGTATTTTACTTTGATGGAAGGGTGGCTAGTTAAAACTAATAATCAGGAAATTGGCAATCTTAATTGAACATATACCCACCCCCACCACATGTATATATTTAACAGCAGGTCAAACTTCTATTTATTTTTTTCTTTTTTCTTTTTTATTTTTTTTAATCTTTTTGGGAGGTTGGGGTTGGGGGACCCATATCTGAATCCTTTATTTATTGTTTACAACAGAAGAAATCAGACCCAATGGAGTAATAATTTAAAGTTTAGGGATCAGAAACCCTTGATGTAGTGCTGGAAAGGTTGGAGTTGTTATGTATATGTATGACTTGTTAAGGCATTTGAGCTATTTTCAACTTATATTTTAAAATCGACCGTTTGATTGGTTATAATCTAATAGTGCACTAGGCTTTGTGGGATAGTCCATTAACGGTGAACTTTAGTAAGTTAGTATTTCTATGAATACTAGTTAGATAACAACTATCTGCTATAACATGATGTGCATCTAATTGATTGAACATCCAGTAGAGTACTTTGGGAAATAAATACTATAAAATCTTGAAGCAAAATATATTAAAGCTGCTTCAAATTAAAGGTGAACAACAAGACAATGCCTTAATTAGATAAATGAATTAGCTTCTTTGTTAGATTGGTTGCTGGTGAAGCTAGATCTTTGTCTAATCTAAATAGAAATATTCATTTTTCTTCAAGCTGATGAGTTTAATTGATCCAGGCAATTTTGTGTTTCCAGGAAGTAGAATTTCTTTATAACGTATTAACGTTATCCATCATCAAAGTGCATTATGTAAGAGTAACTTTGAAAGAGATGTATTATTTGTAAGTTCTTTTGTTTTCTTTTCAGCATGAGTGTTCAAGTCTTAGGCCTGACTACTCTTACAAGCTCATATTGATCTTGAAATCTCATAAATAATTGTGATCGAATGAGAATCATTCAACTTTAAAAGCAATGAGAAATACCAAGTGATATTATGTAGGGTTGGCCTCTTTTTTATTTTATTTTTATAGGAGAGGTTAAGGAAAAGATCCAGAAGAAATATGCATGCAACAACTTTTGCCACTAAAGAGGTCGATGAAAAGGCTCTCAACACTGCCTTATTGGCTATTCCATCTTCAGTTTCGGATGATATGAACAGTAGGTTGTGTGCGGTCCCTAATGAGAAGGAGATCAATGAGGCTCTGTGGGAAATGGCCCCTATGAAGGCACCCGGCCCGGATGGCTTGCCACCTACATTTCATCAGCGGTTGTGGTCCCTTGTGGGTAAGGATTTGTGTAATTTTGTTCAAGAGTTCTTTAATTCTGGATGTATGCCATTTCATGCAGATATTACCTACATCTGCTTAGTTCCTAAAGTGAGTCAACTGGAGAAAGTTGATCACTTTAGGCCAATCAGCTTGTATAACATTTCTAACAAGGTGACAAGTAAAGTCATGGCAACAAGACTTAAACCTTACTTTAGTCTCTCGTCTTCTCAGTCAAGTTTGCATTCATTCCTAGTAGGCTTATTTTAGATAATAAATCGGTAGCCCGTGAAGCATTTCACTACATCTCCCACAAGAAGAAGGACAAGAAGTTAATAATGGCCATTATATAAGTTAGATATGAAAAAGGCTTATGACCACATGGAATGAAAATTTATCGAGAAGGCTTTAGGGGCTTTTGGTTTTCATGAGAAATGGATTAGTATGGTTATGTCATGTCTCACTTCTGTTTCTTATCAAATATTGGTGAATGGTGTTCCACAGGATCCTATTACTCTCTCTAAGAGTATTAAGCAAGGAAACCCTCTCACCCCTGCATTATTTGTGCTATGTTCACAAGTTCTGAGTACAATGTTGATGGAGGCTAGGGAGGCTGGTATCATCTGTGGTATGAAGATAAGGAATAGATCAGATCCCTTCACTCACTTGTTATTTGCTGATTATAGCATCATCTTTGAGGAGGTTAAATTGAAGGAAGTGCACAATCTTAAAACATGCTTGGAGTTGTATTGTAAGGCAAGTGGCCAATCGTAAATTTTTGGAAGTCTAATATCACCTTTACCCGTAATCCCCCTAAGACATTTAGGATATGCTTTGTGAAGACTTTGAAAATTCCTCTCTTCTGCTCAGAAAAAATACTTCGGGCTCCCTATGGAATTTGGTATCTCCAAGGTTGAACTATTCAAGGAGATTAATGACAACGTGAAAAAAAAAAAAAAAGGGGGGGAGGAGGGGTTTTTTAAAAGGAAGGGAAGGGGGGGGGGGTTGTTTTTTGGGGCGCTCTGGGGGAAATTTAGGGGGGTTTGCACTTAAGGGGGGGGGAAAATCATCATAAAATATTAGGGGGGGAGGGGGGGGGGGGGGGGGGCGAAGGAAAGGGGAGAGGAGAGGAAAATTTTGGCCCCCCCGGGGCCCAAAAATGCCGCCCCCCCCCCCCCCCGGGCCGGAAAAACAACATAAAAAATAGGGGCGTGATAAGGATGATTTCTCATCCTTTCCCTAATTGTCTCTAATTTGAATTCTTTCCATATCATTTCATCTTCTCATTTGAATTCTTTCCATTCATCATTCCTCTCATTTGAATTCTTTCCATATCATTTCATCCTCTCATTTGAATTCTTTCCATTCATCACTCCTCTCATTTGAATTCCTTCCATTCATCATTCTTTACATTTGAATTCTTTCCATACCATCTCATTCTTCCATTTCATCAATATCCTAATTTGGCTTTGGCTTGATTAGGTTTCTCTATTAAATCATTTCCATACAAACATTTCCATGTATTGTATTTCTATGTTTTATATCTTTCTTTTATTGTTCATAATTACCTAACAGCATGGGATGTATGCTGCCCATATATTTGAGGTTCTCTCATATGAAATCATTCAACTATTTTTCCCATTGAGATTGTTTCTTAATATGGTATCAGCCTAACATACGATTCTACATCTTCATCAGCCACGTCTTCTTCTTCCTCATCTTCCACCTCTTCTTCAATGGCTGCCAATACTACATCTTCAATGGCTACAAATACTACGTCTTCAATGGATTCCTCTCATACGATTCACTCTTTTGCGATCCCTTTAGCTGTTGCACCATCTTTCACCACAGATCAGTACCATAAACTTCTATCTCTGTTGGAATCTGGTAACATTCCACCATTGGCAAATGCTGTAGGTAAAGTATCTTCTCTATGGGTTATTGATTCGGGTGCCAGTCTTCATATGGTTTTCGACTTATCTTTATTTCATTTAGATAATCTTGTTCCCCACACCCAATCTATTCGCCTTCCAAATTGTGGTTTTGCTCCCGTTACACATATTGGGAATTGCAGCCCCATACCCACTTTACCTCTCACGAACGTATTACATGTTCCTTCCTTTGGTTTTAATTTATTATCTGTTACCCAACTTACCCAACAACTTCATTGTTTCATAACTTTCTATTCTGATCATTGTGTGATACAGGACCTACGCACGAAGGAGAGGATTGGGCTAGGCAAGGCGTACAATGGACTTTATTATTTATAGTTGGATTATCCTGTCGCTGCTATTGTTTTACCCGCCAAAGACCTTTGGCATTCTCGTTTAGGCCATCCATCTTTAAAGGTTTCTAGTTATATTGCACATTTGGATCCTAATATTTCTTTTTCTAAAGATTGTGTTTGCTCCATTTGTCCTTTAGCTAAGAAAACTCGACTTCCTTTTCCATCTAGTACAATTTCGACCACCTCTTGCTTTGAATTGATACATTGTGACATATGGGGACCTTACTTTGTTCCCTCAATTTGTGGTGCAAAATATTTTTTAACTATTGTGGAAGATTTTTCACGATGCACCTGGGTGTTTTTGTTAAATCATAAATCTGATGCTTGGTCCCGATTAAGGGAATTTTTTGCTATGATCAAAACCCGATTTGGATACCAAATTAAACAACTCTGAACTAATAATGGTCGTGAGTTTTTTAATCACCATTCAAATGTTTTTTTTACAACCCATGGTATTATTCATCAACATAGTTGCGTTGATACACCCCAACAAAATAGGGTTGTTGAACGCAAACACCGCCATCTTCTTAATGTGACCCGTACTCTATCTTTTCAATGAAGTCTACCTCATAAGTTTTGGGGTCCTTGTGTTTTGACAGCTGCTTACCTAATTAACCATTTACCCACCCTGCTGTTATATGATAAGTCACCACTTCAAGTTTTATTTGGCAAGATCCCTTCATATTCTCATCTTCGAACTTTTGGATGCCTTTGTTATGGTCATAACCATTCATCCATTTGTCATAAATTTGATCCCCGAGCATCTCCATGTGTTTTTATTGGGTATCCATATGCACAAAAAGGGTATACGATTTATGATTTACAAACACATAAGGTTTACATTAGTCGTGATGTCACATTTGTTGAAGATTCTTTTCCTTTTTCAAAATTGTCATCCCCATTATTGCCTGTTTTACCCATTGCAGCATTAGATATTGATAGTTTACCCATCTTGTTAGACCCACCCTTATCAACCACACCCTCTCCCCAACCAATTGAAGAAACTCCTTCAGCCACCCTCCCATCCACTACCATCTAGATCTCTCGGCCATCTCGGGTTCATCGGCCGCCACCCCATCTTCAAGATTATCATTGTTACGCCATGGATGCCCAAGCTCCTCCTTCATGCACAGGTACTCTCACACCTGAAAATAATTTTTTATCCTTTCATAGATTATCCTCACCCCATTTCAGGTATCTTAAGGCCCTCGATGCTATAACTGAACCTACAAACTTTGCTAAGGCTATTATTTCACCTGATTGGAAGGAGGCAATGGACAATGAAATTGCAGCTCTTGACTTTAACAAGACTTGGTCTCTTATACCTTTACCCCCAAACAAGAAACCAATAGGTTGTAAATAAGTTTACAAAATTAAACGGCATTCAGATGGGTCAATTGAGCGTTATAAAGCGCGTTGGTGTCAAAGGGTTGTACTCAAATTGAGGGGGTTGATTTCCATGAGACATTTGCCCCAGTTGCTAAGTTAGTAACTGTCAGAACACTTCTTGCCATTGTTGCCATCAAAGGGTGGTCCTTGCATCAATTGGATGTGAGCAACGCCTTTCTCCATGGAGATCTTGATGAAGAGGTATATATGACACTTCCACCTGGTTATCATCAAAAGGGGGAGAAATTGGTTTGTCGCTTGCACAAATCATTATATGGGCTTAAGCAGGCATCCCGTAATTGGTTTTCCAAGCTTTCTGGTGCCCTTATTGATCTTGGATATACACAATCTAAGGCAGATTACTCTCTATTTTCTCTACTTACAGAGTCTTCATCTACCTTTGTACTTGTCTATGTTGATGACATTTTAATTGCTGGGTCTGACACAACTGTGATTTCCAACTTAAAATCACTTCTTCAGCAACGTTTCCGAATTAAAGATCTTGGATTGCTTAAATATTTCCTTGGTCTTGAGGTGGCACGTTCCAAGAAAGGTATTTTCATCAACCAACGAAAATACACATTGGACATCTTAACTGATGTTGGTTTCACAGGTGCTAATCCGACTCAATTTCCAATGGAACAACACTTCAAGTTAACTACTTCTGATGGTGAGCCCTTACTTGATCCAACATCATACCGTCGGTTACTGGGAAGACTTATTTATCTCACAATTACTCGTCCAGATATTGTTCACACTGTGAATGTTCTTAGTCAATTCATGCATGAGCCTCGTAAACCTCATATGGATGCTGCTAATCGTTTACTTCGTTACCTCCATGGCACTCCAGGACAAGGGATTCTTTTATCTGCTGATAGTGAGTTATCTCTTTGTGCTTATTATGACTCAGATTGGCAAGTTGCCCTATGACTCGAAGATCTACCACTGGATATTGTGTGTTTCTTGGTTCTAGCCTTCTATCTTGGAAATCTAAAAAACAAGCTAATGTGTCCCGCTCATCTGTTGAGGCTGAATATCGTGCTATGGCTGTCACTACTTGTGAACTCATGTGGTTAGTTACATTGCTAATAGATCTTGGTGTCATGGTCCCTCGACCAATACATTATTTTGTGACAATCAAGCTGCTTTACATATTGCTGCGAACCCAGTCTTTCATGAGCGCACCAAGCACATTGAGATTGATTGTCATGTGGTTCGTGAACAGGTTCGACATGGTCTTATTCAATCCACCTCCACCACTAGTGCTGCTCAAGTTGCTGACATTTTCACCAAGACCCTTGGAAAAGATTTATTTCTCAGTCATAGAGGCAAGTTGAGAGTTCTTGACATTCACTCTCCAACTTGAGGGGGAGTATTAGGCGTGATAAGGATGATTTCTCATCCTTTCCCTAATTGTCTCTAATTTGAATTCTTTCCATATCATTTCATCTTCTCATTTGAATTCTTTCCATATCATTTCATCTTCTCATTTGAATTCTTTCCATTCATCATTCCTCTCATTTGAATTCTTTCCATTCATCACTCCTCTCATTTGAATTCCTTCCATTTATCATTCTTTACATTTGAATTCTTTTCATACCATCTCATTCTTCCACTTCATCAATATCATAATTTGGCTTTGGCTTGATTAGGTTTCTCTATTAAATCATTTCCATACAAACATTTCCATGTATTATATTTACATACAAACATTTCCATGTATTGTATTTCTATGTTTTATATCTTTCTTTTATTGTTCATAGTTACCTAACATCATGGGATGTATGCTGCCTATATATTTGAGGTTCTCTCATATGAAATCATTCAACTATTTTTCCCATTGAGATTGTTTCTTAATATAAAAGTTTGAAGAAGGCAATCACCCAATTCTACTGGGCGGGGAGGATAAGGAAGATAAAGTTAACAATGTGTTTGGTATAATAGGACTGAATGTGTAGGCAAAAAGATAAAGGGGGTTTGGGTTTTAGACGTCCATCTCTTCACAATAGAGCCATGTTAGGGAGGGGTTGGCATGGAGAATACAGTACAATACGGAAGGGCATTGGGCAGGTCTGGCAGCCTTAATATGCTGGAATCTTTGGCTCTCTCAAAACGATCTAATTTTCCAGGGGATGCAATCTTGGCGATGGTTTTTCAGAAAAGCTTGTCGTCAATTGAGGCTCTCAGCAACTCCAAGCCTCTCATGGTGAAGCCCCCAAATCTGGAAGAAGATAGAAGGTTAGAGAAGGCAGGTGAAATGGGCCAAGCCCACGGGTCCTTAGCTTAAGATGAGATGTGCCTTGTCGTTAGAGATCATAAAGGAGTAACTTTAGCGGCAATATCGGTCCCTGCCAATTTCATGGAGGTGATTGAGGGGGAAGCACTTGCTCTAAGGGAGGGTTTGCTGCAAAGCTTGGCAGAAGGGTTTGAAGTGGTCGTGGCTGAGGTAGATTGTTTGCAGCTTATTAAGGATATTGAGGATAGTTTGCTGGTCCCTAGTTGTATTGGCTGTCTTGTATGAGACATTAAGTACTTGGCTGAGAATTTTGTAAATTGTAGTTTCTTGTTTCTCCAAAGGAGACTAGCAGCGTGACTGACTCCCTGGCATAAGACAGTCACCTTATCGAGTAGGTTTGACTGGTCTATTCCTATCACTTGGATTTCAAGTTATGTAATTTGGACGTTTCTTCTCCTCTTTGTGAGGGATGAATTATGATTTACCCAAAAAAAAAAAAAAAAAAAATTGAATATGATTCAATTGCATTGATTTGATATAAAATATATAAAACTAAGTAAAAAAGGAAAGAGACTTGAAAGAAATTTAACGAAGTTCTTATTATACCCAACCAATAAGAAAAGCAAGTCTCTGTATAATAACTAGCTCTACACACGTCCCTCACTCCATTGAACACAAAGCCTCAAAAGAGAACAGAAATAGCAATACTAGTATCTTAACATGCACTCATGCTCTCTCTGTTACTGACTCATGCACTCATGCTTTCTCTGTTGCTGAACAAGTAGAATTATTTTCAAAATACAGAAAGAATTGGAAATTGAGATTAATTTCCCATTAACCACCACTGTTTTACACCTTATTACAGTATAAATCTTGTCCCATAACTCAACTTCACTACTATAATATTCCTTAAAAAAACACATTAAGCATACCCGCAAACTCCAAATTCACATTTGATACCTGGCGAACAGTTCCTTTTGCACTTACCACAGTTATGAGCATTGAATGAAACATTGGTGCAAGTCCCATTGCAACATTTCTCTCCAAAGCCACACTTGTTTCCACACCTTCCACAGTTATTTCTATCTCTTAAGACATCTCTGCAATGTGTCTTGCAACAGTGAAGAAGACCTGTGCCGTTGTTCACTTGTATCCCATTGCAGATATTTTTACTGAAGGAATTGCAATGAGCACCCCACTTGATCTTGTCATAGCCTTCTGGTTGGAACTTGATAAACTTTCTGTCAACCACATAATGATCTACACCATTTTCATCGTCGTTGTTGTTGATTGAGAAATCTATAGAAAGTGCAAACTGAGAGCTTGATAAGATCAGAACCAAAGCAATGGTTCTGAAAGAAATGGTAGAAGCCATTTCCTCTTACTTTGAGCCAAATGAGAAACGACGAGTATTTAAACTTGCTAACTGGCCGGATACTTCTAAATCTATTGATTTGTCTCATTACCCGCCAAAGGCCAAGTCAACTTCAATCAAATAGGCAGAGATCCCCCAAGATCCCGTATAATAATAGCTTCAAGGGGTGCCAGCCTTGGTTCAAGCCGATTTTGGTTTGGTTTGGTTTAATTTGGTTTGACATATATATACACATAAAATTAGGGCAAAAGAATCCTAGGGGTTGTATGATAACTTTCATGTTTCTTGTTTCTGGTGTGTTTTTCATTTATTTGTTTTTTTTTAACAAAAAATCCCAAAACATGTACATGTAATCCGATTAATCTTGTATTCTTCTCTGCTTTATCTATTTTTTAAACTACCTAGTGTTTTGGCATAGTTCGGAGTCCACTTTGAGAAATATCAAATTGGAGTTTCTCACAAAAAAGGTGGAGGAGACATTCATGTCTTTTTGACATAAAAACATAAACTCATTTTGAAACCCTAAAAAATTAACTTATTATTATTATTTTTTAAAATTATAGGAATATCTTCTTTTCATTCATAACTGAAGATGATTTTAATACCCAGAAATAGTATAAGTGCATAGAGGAAGAAAAATCATTTTTGACCTAAAAACAAGGAAACAAAACATATACCATATAACCTTAGCTGTATTGAGTTTTGCTAAGGTATTGTGTTGCACAAAATTGATTTCGTTTTAATAAGGTTAACTCGATTTGGTCCAAGTCATATCGGTTTGGTTTGGTTCAGTCTTCCATGTGCTTGCTAGGTCTTGGCAACCCTATTTAATAATAACGATAGATTGAGCAAATGAGGAATTTGCTGGTCAAATTTAAAGAGGAATCATGATTTCCGGCGACGAACACGTAAGATTAACGTGAGCAAATGAGGTCAACAATATGAAAGTTTGAACTTTTTTATCGATCGAAACAAACAATTAATGAAGTCAACCATGAATGAAGGCCATGCATGGTTTTGTTTATTGAAGGCTCATATCAACCTATCAGGTCATTGTATTGCACATGCATGCATGGATCCAGCTATTACACCAACACCTCAGCCAAACATGACCTACCTATGATCTAATATTGGGTACTGTGCTCGCATTCAATTTCTTTCTAATGTATATCTCATATTCAACGAGATTGGATGGACATTTTGATTTTTCATAATGCACTGGGTTAGAACTAAACTTCGAAGATGTGGATCATATTCAGCCGAAGTCGGTAAATAATTGTGGTGATTTTTACCTTTCTCTTCTTGCTGTTCTTCGCTGCGATTTAATTGTTTTTTTTGGTGAGAGCCAAAAGTTGTATGGTCCAACAGCCAACAGCGAGGATGCTAAATTTTTAAGGAGAAAAAGAGTAGTCAAAGCTTAATGATTGGCATTTTGTTAATCAATTAATTGTGTTCACACTCCAAAGTAATTATGAAGTTAATTGTTAAGATATTTGAGTGATACCCAACTTATGTTCTCATATGGCCATTAGATTAGTTATGATCTAACGGTGTAATGAGCCTTTGTGAGATAGTCCAATTACCAATAGAACTTAATGTGATCTTATAAATACTAACTAGAAGCAACGGTTGGATATTCCAATCTTAGATACTCGGTGTAATGTTTTAAGTAACCTTATTCAATGCAAGGTTGGTAGAGTGGTAAGATCCATACTTTTCAGTGGAGAGGTCGTGGAGAGGTCATGGGTTCGATCCTTGCGGATGACAAAGCACCCTCTGAGGATGTAATCGAGATTCGCAAAAAACAAAAAAAGACAGAAAACAAAAAAAAAAAAAAAAAGCTTTAAGCAAGCTCATGCTTAAACCCTAGCCCTAACACCAATTACTAAAATTAGATCCAATTAAGGAAGATAGATTTGAACACAGATCTCACCCATGAAACTTATATGTTAACAACACCATTCAATAAATAGTCTTGGTTTAAATAGTCTTGGTTCCTACTGTTACTATAAATTTATTGAATTCTTGTGTATGCCTAGAAAATGAGATTTCTATTGGAATTCTAAACATATTTTAACGGGTAATTTTCATCTGCTCCCTGAGGTTTGGTCTATGTCATTTTTAGTGTAGAAAAACTAAGACTTTGCATCTGCCTTCCCTTCCCTATGCTATAGAAAAAGTCAATTTAAGAACAAATTATCGTTTCTATGACCAATTTGCCCTTATTATTATTATTTTTTTTTTTTGGTAATTTTCATTTAAACCCCCTGAGGTTTGGTTTATGTCATTTTTAGTCTAGAAAAATTGAGACTTTGCATTTGCCTCCCCTGTGGTATAGAAAAAAAATCAATTTAAGGACAAACTATCACTTTTATGACCAATTTTCCCTTATTCTTTTTATTTATTTATTTAATTTTTTTACATACACCCCCCCTCCTGCCATGAAACTCGTAACTCCCCATTTAGTCCAAAAATTATAGAAAAGTCTTAGAATTCAAATAAATTTTAAAATATGACCAAAATATCCTTATATGTTAAAATGACTCAATTACCCCTTAGGTTAAACCCTATCTGCAAAGATTAACCTTAAATGGAGGTGGGTGTTTGCTTCTTGGTTGAGTTGAGCAAATGTGAAATGAAGAAGATGGGTGAAAGGAGAATCTCTTCATCCATCTCAGCTAATATTTTACTTTGCAAATAGGGTTTAAGGTAAAGGGTAATTGAGTCATTTTAACATATAAGGATATTTTGGTCATATTTTAAGATTTATTTGAATTCTAAGATTTTTCTATAATTTTTTGACTAAATGGGGAGTTACGAGTTTCATGGCAGGAGGGGGGTGTATGTAAAAAATTTAAATAAATAAATAAAAAGAATAAGGGCAAATTAGTCATAAAAGTGATAATTTGTCCTTAAATTGATTTTTCTATAGCACAAGGGAGGCAAATGCAAAGTCCCAGTTTTTTTTGGACTAAAAATATCATAAACCAAACCTCAGGGGGTCCAAATGAAAATTACCAAAAAAAAAAAGAATAAGGGCAAATTGGTCATAGAAACAATAATTTCTCCTTAAATTTAAATTTTCTATAACATAGCTGCACAGGGGAGACCGATGCACAGTCTCAGTTTTTCTGGACTAAAAATGACATAGAACAAACCGCAGGGTCAGAAAAAATTACCCTATTTTAACTTAAAAGTTCAGCAAGAATGTATATCTCATGTATAAGGCGGCGAACATTGACTTTTGTTAGATCTCATTGAACGTGAGAGTCTTAGTGCACTGAATCTGTATAAAATTACATAAGGATCTCCGTGTGGTCTATGTCTGTATTCTTATTAGTTTCTTTCTCCTCTTTTATACAATTAAGGCATAGCTGTCTTCTGGAGGCAAAGAGAGTAAACTATTATTGGTATACCTTCAACCAGTAGTAATGATTTATAGTATTTAAATTTTGTATAGAACTTCGTATGTCCAAATAAATATATATATCTATATGTGAATGCATTAAACACCACTTTAGACCAAGAGAGGCTCAACACATGGAATAAAGTGAGTTCTTATCAACTCCTCACATGGGGAAGGATGTGGAAACTGGAAAGCCAGAAGAAGCGTCATACACAGTATGTAAAGGAACATTTTCAAGGAGAAGAGGGATAGATGCAAGTGGTTAATGAAGAAATCTAACTCTAGACATGCATAAAATGCACAATAGAATCATTTCATGAATTTATATAGAAAAAGAATCAGTTGCAAATATACCCTTTGGGTTTATGAAGTATTACATTTACTTTCTCTGAAATTTATTATATTACAAATTAAAACCTTTTATGCTGTTAATTTCAAATAGAAAATATACGTTTATCCTTGCTTAATCATCATATAAGTGAGAAAGCAAATTTGAAAAATACTTCAAAATCAATCAAGGTTACTCCTCACCCGCCCCCTTCTTCTTCTTTTCCCCCTTTTTTTCTCATGAAAATATAGTAGATGTTGAGTCATCATTTAACCTCTATTATTCAAATAATAAAGGTACAGTTGACATATAATCTGAAACATGGAGGCATAAGTGTAATAACAGAATTCTGGAGAATGTAAACATAATAGCTTGTAAATCAATGAGTATATATGAACTTTTCTCTAAAAAGAAGATCATTAATTTCTTGCGATAAGTGAAAAAACAGGTGACATCCTCAAAAATTCTTCTATGAAGATGAAGGACTTGAGAGAAAGAAATAAGAGAAGTGAAGAAGAGGAAGAGAGAGAGAGAGAGAGGAAAAACAATTTTTTTCCTTTCATGTTGTATTAATTTTAACCAATTGGATTTTATGTGGGACATGTGCTAAATCTCACGGAAATAGAAATAGACATAATAAAAATCTGACTCAATAATGTTATATTTTCTTCTTTTAATTGATCAGACAAGTGTTAACACGGGGTTGCTCGACTCGACTTTTGATCAGTACTGCATTCTCTAATGACATTCATGGTCTAGAACTTCATCTTTATATGTCATGTCAACATTATAGCTTCAAGGGTACAAATGGTTGGTCGACCTAAGATGACGTTATAAGCCGACAGGTCCCAAACAACCATGAAAGTTGATTAGACAACCTTGTCTCGTGGGTGTTCGCCAAACCTTAGGTCTAACCTGATCGTCCCTTCCATACAAGTGGAGGATCTTTTAAAATTCGTACAATTGGGCACCACATGGGACGAGCATCTTCTCGTTTAATTTAAGATTTGTAAAAGCCTCCAGGGATAACATATCTGCTGATGAACTAGTATCGATCAGAACCCTGTGAACTTCAGTGTTAGCTAGGATCACATTAATTACTAGCGCATCATCATAGGGAGTCTTGAGAAAGTAATGGGTTCTGATGTAACCTTAACTTCTGACTTCTCAAGTTCGACATTGCCTATATACTGGGTTTTTCTCTTTGTTTGTCAGACAGATTCTTCCGTTGGACCGTTGAGCACTGTATAAATTAGAGATCGGCTCCTCTTCTAATTATTCTTGCCTATCCTTGATCAAATCCTGCTAGGGCTTCGATGATGTTCCCTGCTACTTGATCTTCCCCTTTTTCTTTCTCCGATGGGCAATTGAGGAGCTTCTTGTTTTGTTCGAAGATATTTCTTTAGATCCTCTTGGGGAGATGAGTTTTTCAATCTCCACCTTCAACTGCCCGCAATTGTTAGTCCAATGACCATGATCTTTATGAAATTCACAGTACTTACTTTTGTCATGCTCCTCAGGTCGGATTTGGAGCTTGCTTGGCCACTTGAGTAAGCCCTGGCCTTTGATTTGCATTAGTATCTCTGATCGACTAGTATTCAGGGGAGTGAATGTTCCTTTTGAGGACCATTTATTGGGCTCTGGCTGGCCAACTCTGTTCAGAACCACATTCTAATTTTTGTTCTATTGGAGCTTGTCTTCATTTGCTTTTATCTCTTTGTCATGCTCTTTCTTCCTGGACTTGATTGTTTCGATATCTTAGCTTGCCCTGTGGCATCGGTCAAGCAAGTCTGCATAGTTTTCGAGCATGTCTAACATGAGATTCTTGAGCAGACAATCATGGTTAAATCCTTGGTAAAGAGCATAAAAGGCTATATTTTCATCTAAGTTTGCAATCTGAATAGTTTGATTGTTAAATCTTCAAAGAAAGTCTCTGATTAATTTTAAATGACCTTGTTTGATCGAGAATAGGGTGTCCTCTCTCTTCTTTGTACTATCACTGTAACAATCCCTGTAATTCTAACCCGGAATCCGTATTGTAGGTCTAATAACTTGAAGGTTAAGACGGAATAAGTTGTGGAGTATCCGGATTGAAGTCCATGATCTATATCCTGAGTCCATGGATATAGATTCTCTTGATGAAGAACTTGCTTTGCTGGGAAAGTGGATTTTCAGTCAGAGTCAAAAGGTGTTTGAAGATGTTCGGATTGAAGGTAACACCCCCCCCCCCACATGTTGTTTAGGGTTAGGTTGGAGTTGGGGATCAACCCCTTGAGCAAAGCACCCAAGTACTAAAAAGTACTTGGGGGTCGTTGCTTAAGGCGGTTGATTGGCCAATCAATTGCCCCAAGCGACCAACATGGTCTGCTTGCGGGATTTTGCCCTAATTTTCCCTTTGTCCTCTATAAATAGCAAACCCCAACCTTTTAACTCATTATTATATTTGGGACTGCTACTGTAGACGGTTAGAAGGTAGAAGACACGTGCTAGAAGGTGAGAGAAGCGTGGATTGCGAAGTGGATCCATTCTCCCGTCTGTTTTACAAATTTGGAAGAGGTAAGTGATCTCCATTCGCTCCATTCTCTTCCCTCAGCTTTTGGAATGGTTTAGATCCATCTCCTTTATGTTGGTTGTAACCAAATTGTATTGGTTCTATTCTTTATCCATGATTTTGAGAAGATCCTGTTGGGAAACGAATCCCTTGCATCGAATAAAGGATGGATCTAATCAAGGGAGATGAATTGAATTATGGATTTGTATAATTTTAGGTTGCTAATTTGCACCTTTGTTACAAACTTATTAAGAATGAAATTCGGACTAAAATCATCCCGAAATTGGATTGAAATTGGAAGGTTGAAAGTCAGAATTTCGAATCTTGAAAACTGTTTGTAACAGGGGCGGTCGCTTGACCCAACCGACCGGCCCAAGCGACTGGCTGGGTCATAGGAGCTCTGTGAGTTTTGTCTTTGCTCTGATTTGACTTATGTCTTTAATGTATCTTGTAACTTTATGCTTAGGTGTTCTTTGAGTTTATTGGAAGTCTTGTGATTGAGGTTTGATTGCATTCTAGTAAGCTTTTACATAATTACAAGTAAGGACACACTTTCTAATTTATATGCAATGACATGCTATGTGATAAATTAGTTACTTCTTACATTTTCGATTGATCATATAACTTGCTGTAATTGTGAAAGTCATTATATTACTGTTGAATACATGCTATATATGATGTTTCTATATACTGTATTACTTCATGATATTGAATGAATGGTTATGATATGATGTTGGATGATGTGATGGAAAGGTATCCAATTGGGTATCCATTGTTTGAGATATTAGAGGGCTGTGGTATGGGACACATGCTCACTGATGCCTCTAGCACTATAATGACTGTTGGATGACATACCAAGGAAGTCTAGATTGCATGGCTAGAAACTCTACATGCTACTACCCTTTCGGTAGGGTAATTGAAACTGGATGACTCGTGATAATGGTGATGTGACTCTGTTTCACCCTACAACGGTAACCAGTTCGTGCGAAGACTCAGTGGTCCATTGTTGATCATACTATGTTAGGGTTTGGGCTCATGGTCGTCCAAGGAGTGGCCAAGGAGTCATGAGGGTTGCATAGGATCCTCGACGTGCGCCAATACTCATGCTAATGGTTGTGGTAAGAGAGTGGTGTAGACTTAAACCCCAGCAATGGATGACTAATGAGGACTTAACCCCTTTACCTAGGATCCCAACAGAGGTGACTAGCTCGTGAGGGATTAGAGTGACTAGACCTACTCAAAGGAGGGCTGGTGTTATATCTTAAAGCATGTCAACTGTCTAGAGACTTGCATATGTTAGATCTTAGTAGCATTCATATTATTGCATATCATTCATTTCATATTATTGCATATCATTCCTTTTTTTGTGTGTTATATTATACTATACAGATGGTAGTACGTTGGAAACTGGAGAAATGTTACATGGGTCCAGCTTCATATTTGAAGAGGATGTGACACCATCAGTGGGAGACGAAGATGTATCACATGAAGCCTCCTGCAGATGCTTGAAGTGCGCTAATAGCACCCATTGATGGTCGAAGAAGGCAGATTGTCAAACATTTTGAGAAGTCCTTGGAAAAGAACTAGAGAACTCCCTATCTTATTGTTTTAGAAGAGAAGTCTATAGCTTTAGAAAAGTTTACTGGAAAGAAAATAATTTAGTTTATTTTATTGCTTCCGCTGAAGTCGTTATTCTTGAACTTGATTACTTTCCTTTGATTCTTTCCTTTGATTCATTCTTTGGAGTATTTGGACTCCTGTAATCATTTTGATTAATTATTTGAACTTGCTCTTGATTATCTATTTCTTGCATTTATTATTATTGATGGGTAAGACCGTGGATCCTGTGACGGATCACACCCATGGTTTGTCGGGTATAACCGAGACCGGCGGGTGGGGTATGACATACACTGCTTTGGAAGCGCAACAAGAAGACTTGACCAAGCTGGTCGAAATCTAAAATTGACCTATTCTTGAGTCCTAGAAACCATTCAGATGCTGCTCCGATCAGTAAAGCTGGAAAGATTCGGCACATGGCTACTTGGCTGTGCCTATATAAGGACATTACTAACTTATAGTGTATAATATGGTGTCTTGGGCAGCTGGTCCCATCGAACATAGTGAAGGTTGGGCACTTGAAGTTTTTGGGCGTATCTGCTTCTGAAATAGCCCAGACAAAAGGATCTTCTTTCAGTACGGAATATAAGGCATCCTTACCTGAATCTTTTAGCTTTTTTTAATTTTTCATCAAGTTCCTCAAACCGTCTATTAACATAATCTGCCCTTTTGGCTGGAACTTTATTGTTATCATCTTCTTCATGGTGGTTGACTAGGGAGGAGAACTACTTTCTTGATCTTTAAAATCTTCATCTCCTGGAGGAGGGTCTTGGGACACTGCCTCACGTGATGGTCGGGATTTATCACTGGCCTTCCCTTTCCCTTTTTCACGATCTCTCTGAGAGGGTCGTGGAGATTTATTGGACGAACGTGCTCGTCCATCTCGTTGTTTCGATGCTCTATCAATCTGCTTTCCATCGAGATTTATAGGATTTTCCTGTTGGCTAACTCCTGGTGGAATTACTTGTTGACGGATGCTAGCCCTAATTAACTCATTCATCTCCAACAATTGTCACTGTAATTCATTAAACTGATCGATGGTCGCAAACTGATTGGATGAACCTGCCAGGGCATCCTTATGAGGGTTTTCCCCCCTTCCTTGTAGAGCATTTTCTTTATTGATCTCATGTCCGTCCTCATTCGAGTTATCTCCAACTAATAATCTTGATCTAGCGCGCATGATGGCTTTTTGATTAGTTTCCCATAGACAACATAAAAAATTGTTGCTCCGAAAATCTGTTCGGTGTGCAAGAGAACCAACCTGCAAAACACGTGCTCAACCGCATTGATCGAGTGAAGCCTTTGACAATCAAGTCAGTAGAAGCACACAACTTTAGAAGAAAAAAACTGATTGCAAAGCTTAGGATGTTAGGGAACAACTAAAGAATGCGTACTTGATAATGGCATGAACGTGGGTTTATATAATACTCGAGAGAGGTTACCTTGACTATGCAGTGATTGAGTTCGACTTGAACTCTATGAGGACTCTTCCCTTCTTAGAAGAGTCTAGTTCATTGTGAGTATTGCTTACATTTAGGTCGTTGAGTTCGAGCAGGACTCTACTTAATACAGACTCCCTAAATTGTCAGAGTCCTTAATAACTAGATTATGAGGTCTAGATATTCCATATTTGACTATGAGTGTCTATTCGAAGACTTTAGAGAGTTAGCTGAACCCTACTGGGATTCTTTTCGTAATGCGTAACTTTACAAGTCTTGGTTTGTCAGCAATCCGACCTGGACTTGGTCGAGCCGTATTGAACCTAGTCGGTCCTTACTTACCCGATTAAATGGAACTTATCCGTACTTGAATGAAACATTGGTGCAAGTCCCATTGGCAACATTTCTCTCCAAAGCCACACTTGTTTCCACACCTTCCACACTTATTCCCATCTCTTAAGACCTCTCTACAATGTGTCTTGCAACAGTAAAGAAGACTTGTTCCGTTGTTCACTTGTATCATGTTTGCAAAATAAAAATAACCACAAGCGCACTGTATTGTGTAGCTAACGGGTCGATCTCAAGGAGATATACCACTCTAGAATTTAACCTCTTAATGGTAATACAAGAGTGCAATTATTCAAAAATTTAAACTATGTAATTTAACTAAATGAACGGTCCTAACACATACATCTAATGCAATTGAATTGAGACTAAAATAAGGCATAAATAAAAGTCAGGAATAAAAAATGCTAACAATAAATAAATAAATAAAAGGAAAATGATCTGAGTGTTAGCTCTCATCGAGGGAAGGGGAGTACAATTAGGATGACTTTGACCGTGGACCCTTTGCTGTAGCTTACAATCCACCAATCGGGGGAATGGATATTAAAGAAAAAAAATGCAAAAAGTACATAACAAAACAAATAACAAAGCAATAAAAAGAAAATGAAAACCTTGACTATAGGCATATTTGATCAAGGACCCAGGAGGAAAAGAGAACAATAAATAAATGCTGCAAAATAAATCATAAGTTAAGAATATGGAGGGTAGACAGAAACGGGAATGGAGGGGGGAGAAGATTACTGACGAAGGCTACTTACTTGCATCTTTGAATCTTGAATGACAAAAATAATCCTTGAACAATCAATTCGAATCTCAACCAACCCTAACAACCAGGTCTAGAATGATCTAGATCTGCAATTGCTATACCCAGAGAAAAATTAATCCTCCTGAAAATTGAAACTCAAAACTTGAAGCTTGAACTCGAGATTGAAATTGCATTGATCAAAAGAAAGGAAATACACTTACATAAAATAAACTAAACAACTTGAATAAACTAATGCATTACATAAATAAATAAAAAATTGAACATAAAGATTCAATCTAGAAACTAGAATCACACCAACAATCAAAAAACTAGAGAAAGCTTAAATAAACTAAAGAGAAAGAAAGTGTTGATGGCTAAAAAAAACTAAAGAGAAAGGAAGTGTTAAGATTAGGTCTAAGAGGGGAGGGTATATTTATAGGAGATTGTGAATGATTTACAAATAAGGAAATAAAATAATAATAATAATAATTGAAATAAGAAAAAGGAAAAAAATACAAATAAAGAAACCCTAATTTTGTTGGAAAATCAAAGGAAAGAGAGAGAGAGAATAAGTGGAGAAAATTTTTAAAAAAAACTTTGTTTTGAAGTTAAAGTGGAGAGAAAAATGGGGAGAATATAAATTTATTAATGAATATAAATGAATAAATGATTGGCCAAAGTAGAAAGACGTAATTTCAACAGAATTGAAGTCGCTTGAAAAAGTAAAGTTTTTTGACCTATAGTCTAAACACCTTAAGGTGAAAAACCAGTTGGGTATAAATTATTTTTTGTACGAATATAAAGTGAGAATAATGAAATTGTGAGATTGTGGCACAAGGATTTTTGGCAAAGGCTTGACTCTGAATTATATGAAAACATATTATCTTGTGGTGGATACAATCACCTTCAAATATCTTATTAGTCTAACAGTAAATGAAAAACTTAATATGCGTCTAATGTATATTATTACACCTATTTATATAGCTTACTTGAGTGTGAAATTTACATGAAAATCCCTGAAGGATTCAAAATACTTGAAGCACATAAAATTTTCAAAAAATTTGTTCAATTAAGTTTCAAAATTATATGTATTAAAGCAATTAGAGCATATGTAGTATAATCGCCTTAGTGGATATTTATTAAAGGAAGGGTACAAAAATGATCAAATTTGTCCTTGTGTATTTATCAAAAAATATGAATATAATCTTGTTATAATTAGTGCATATGTTGATGGTTTAAAACATCAAAACTCCTGAAGAGCTTCCAAAAGCAGTAGATTATTTGAAGCAAGTTGAATACAAAATATTATAAAATATGAATTTTGTCTGAGCTTGCAAATTGAACATTTAACGAATAGAATATTCATTCATCAATTAACTTATAAGAAAAAAAATTTAAAGCAATTTTACATAAATAAAGCACATCCATTGAATACCTTAATGGTTGTGAGATCGTTTGATATAAATAAAAAATCCATTTCAACCCCATTAAAACAATGAAAATCTTTTTAGTCCTGAAATATCATATCAAAGTGTAATTGGGGAACTAATGGATCTTGCTAATATTACATAACCGAATATAGCATTTTCTATAAGTCTATTTGCAAGATTTAGTTATTCTTCAACACGAAAAGCTGTAATAGGTTATGCATATATTTCGATACCTTCGAGGTACTATTAACATAGAGTTATTTTATTCAAAAAATGAATGTGGAATTAACTTATTATATAAATACATGATATTTATCTGATCTACAAAAAGCTAGATCTCAAAGAAATTATTTATTCATAAGTGGAAGTACAACTAATTCATGGCATTTAACAAAATATGCTATAATTGTCACATTTTCAAATTGTATAGAAATAATAGGGATTCATAAAGCAAGTTGAGAATGTGTTTGTTTAAGATCAATGACCCAATACATTTAAGAAACATACAATCTTTCATTAGAAAAAAGAGTTTCAACGATATTATACGAAGATATTGTTACATATATAACTCAATTGAAGGGATGATATATTAAAAGAAATAAATTGAACATATTTCACCAAAGTTCTTCTGCACTCATGATCTTCAACAAAATTGTGAAATCGATGTTCAAAAAATTTATTCAAATGATAATTTGACATATTTATTTATTGAGGCACTGCCTACTTTAAAATTTGAGAAGCTAGTGTATGAGACTAAGATGTGCAAACTAAAAGATATTCAATGATGTTATTATAGATGGAGTAGAATATGTGCTGCACTCTTTTTCCCTTCACCAAGGTTTTCTCACTAGGTTTTCCTAGTAAAGTTTTAAATGAAGCAACTAACAATATGTATTATTTAGATATGCATATTCTTTTTTCTTTACTAAAATTTTCTTGCCACATGGTTTTTTCTTAGTAAATACATTATCTATTAATAGACATCCAAGGGGGAGTGTTATAAATAATATTGATTATGGATCCATCACCCCTAAAGAGATAATACAAAAAAATGTAACATCCAAAAATGAAGATTTCAGCCACCTCAGTTTGCAATCTTCGTGATCCATATTCCCATATTAACTGAAGATCATAGCAATGTATCATTTCATATCAAGACCATTTTATTCTGTGCAAGAATCATATATTATATTTCTTTGTAGACTTTATTATTTCCATATCAGATTAAATGCTACTTCTATTATAAATATGTAATGCATACAATTCAATTAAGATAGTTTGATTCATCTTGTTCTCATTTTATTCATGGTTTTTAATAGGGTAAATATCAATTACCTCCCCTCTTAGCTGGACAAATAGCACTTACACCCCCTCTTAGCTAGATAATATCATTTACCTCCCCTCTGTTAACTTTCTCGGTTAAATTTAACTTTTACTGTTAAATTTTTTTTTTTAAATCCTAAACTACCCTTGGCTAAAAATATTTTTTTATTTTAAACCCTAAATTAATTTAATTAAGCTAATAATTAAATACTAAATTACCATCAATTAAAATAATTATTAAAAACTAAAATACCATAGTTAAAACTTAAATTATTAAAAGCCCAACATACCCTTTGTTTCTAAAAAAAATAAATTTATCAAACAATTTAAAAAACACGTACTACTATCAAGTAAAATTAAAAACACGTAATACTATTTTGGGTTTTTTTAATTGTTTGATAATTTTTTTGATATATTGGGCTTTTAATAATTGAATATAATTTGGGTTTTAACTATGGTATTTTGGTTTTTAACAATTATTTTAATTGAAGGTAATTTAGTATTTAATTGCTAGCGTGATTAGGTAATTTAGGGTTTAAAATAAAAAATATTTTTAATCCAAGGGTAGTTTGGGGTTTTAGAAAAATATTTAACGGTAAACCTTAAATTTAACCAAGAAAGTTAACAGAGGGGAGATGCTTGATATATTTGTTAGGTAAAAGGGGAGGTAAGTGATATTATCCAGCTAAGAGGGGGTGTAAATGCTATTTGTCCAGCTAAGAGGGGAGGCAAGTAATATTACCCTTTTCAATATATCTTCTCCATTTTATAATAGTTGATACAATTATAAGTAGATTATTTAAAAAATATATATTAAAATAAAGCATGAGGGGTAAAATTGTACGAGTAAAATTGTTAAAATCTAAAACTTTAAGAAATTATGAATAATAGTTACTAAATTTAGGATTATTAAATAATTGAGAAAATAATTTTAAGAAAAAAAAGGTAGAATGCCAATTAAGTAGAAAGAAATAAAATCAAAGATAAAGAATGCACAATAAAGTTAAAAAATCTTGATATGAACAAGTGACGTAGTGAAGAAGAAAATATAGAAGTAGGAGAAAAAAAGAAAAAAAGAAAAAAAAAGAAAAAAGAAAGAAAGAAAGAAAGAAAAAAAAAGAAAGAAAGAAAGAAAGAAAAAAAAAGAAAGAAAAAGAAATGTTCAAATGAGAGATGAAAGAAAGGGTGGTAGGGGAAAAATTGTAGGGAAAAGACAAGTTTGAAGTCTACTAACTAAAAGTTGGGAAAATAGTTAATTTCAATAATCAAGTGAAAAAAAAATAATACAATGGTTATGATTAGATTTGATAAAATTAATGGTTGAAATTTCAAACATCCGGCTAATTAGGTAGTCAAAACTTAAAATTGACCATCCTAGAGTTGCTCAGTTGGTAAGACCAATACCTCTGAGGGGAGAGGTCGTGGGTTCAATTGTGTTTGATGATTTATTGTGTAATACCTCCATCCCTACTATATAAAAAATTGCTTGTTTCTAAAATAAAACTTAAGATTGAAAATGTTATTAGAAGGGATGGAATTTTTAGGATTCATGTTTCTAATTAGGAGCCGCAAAAGGTTCAGCTCTGATGGTTCGAATCTGCCCTATTTTACTTGAGTGTAAAAGAAGTACGAGCTCATAAATTGTAAACTTAAAGGTGGGTCAGGATGGTCTTGAACTTGGTCTGGATCAGGATAGGGTTTACTGTTTGATCCAATCTAGTCCTAACTACCTCTATAAAGAATAGCTTTTGCAGAGTTTTGCATACCCTGATCGTGGGTAGCAAATGGGTTTTTAAAATATGAAAGTTAGTTACACTCGATGAGTACAATAAGAGACGTATAGAGAAAGTTTTTTTTTTTGGTGGAAATAGAGAAAGTTACTAAAAAAAAAAAAAAAACAGAGAAGAAGAAGGTTTCTAGTAAGGATTTTTGTTTTTCTTGCAAGAATATCGTCCATGCAAGCGCAACCTGATATAACCTGTCCAGTATAAAATCCAATGATGGTAAAAGAGGGGTGATTTGGTAATTAACTCAATCCACCTAAAAGAAGTCCAATATTTACGAAGACTACCCCAATAATAGCCGAATTTATAGAATGAAATCCAAAATCAAACGAAAAACCCACCATATTTTATGAATCTAAGAACACTAGCTGAAATCCATCTTGTATATCTCGATTTCCATGGGTTTTTAACGAAAGTTCCTTATCTCAAATATGGCAACGGCGAAGAAACCCAACAATTGCTTCCTCAAATTGTTGTTTCTTGACGAAGGGAATGACTTTGTGCAAGATTTGGGATATATATTGATGAGGAAAGAATAAATAAACCAGAATCAGTTCGGTTTAAACCCAGTTCGATCAGAACGACTAGACCAGTTCGGTCCAAACTTAATCCGACCAGATCAGACCAAGTTAGACCGACCAAGTCAAGGTCGGTTGGATAAATATAAAGTTGAATACAGAGGTAAATCTGAAGAAGATTCTAGCCAAAGAAACAGTATTCAACCAGGACTCTACTACTAGTGTTCGAGTAGGGCTCGAGGACTAACGAGGGTTTGAGTCTCATCAAACTCGTACATAGAAAGTCTATAAAAAGGTAAAGGAGCACAAGAGAAAGGTACGCTGAATAGAATTATCACTATTCGTATTATTATTGTTCATTACTTTCTTGCCTTCCTTAGTCGGATTTCTAACTAGATCGTCGGAGGTGAAAACTCGACCTCCACGGTCGAGCTACAATTGGCGCCGTCTGTGGGAACTTGATCAAAAGGCTATTATGAAGACGAGATCAGGTTTGATAATCGAAGAGTTGTCTGGTGGAGAAAAGGAGGTCGACCAGCATGGGATGGAAAAAATTCCCGAACTCCAGTTCAACAAGATTCTCCAATTCTCCCAGACACACCAGCAAATCCATATGCGACAACACATCAAATTGTCAAAGTTCAAAAGGAACAAGTTGAGATGAGAAAAGAAATCTCATCCTTAGGCGAGTTGATCAGGATGGCCATACAACACATAATTGCTCCAGAGGCAGATTCTCAGAAAAAACAAAAAAGTCTCGAGGGGAGCAGGCGTGACCGACCACCAGTGATCGACCAGATCCCTCAACAATCTCAAAAAGAGCTGGCGAAATCTCGAGCTTCGAAGGAGGATAATCCTCCAGTCAACAACGACGAGGATCGAGGAAGCAATACAGATCTAGCAAAGGCCTCTAAGGGCAAAAAAGATCATAATGGTTCAAAGAAGCGTGATGACGAGATGAATAAGCGCATCGCCGACCTTGATGAAACAGTCAAAAAGGCGTTAAAGCTCGGGAAGGAAGAGTTATACGCCGTCTTAAAGGAGGACCCTTTCATAAAAAGCGTCTCGAAGGCGGAGATGCCAATAGGTTTCAAATGTCCGACCTTCAAGGCGTACGATGGATCGAAGTGTCCTAAACACCACATCACCCATTATAAGTCTGTCATGTCTACTCAAAGACACAATGAAGCAGCCATGTGCCGTAGTTTCCCAGCATCATTGACCGGAGCTGCTTTAGATTGGTACCAAGCTCTGCCTCGGGGCACAATAAAAAGTTTCGAACATCTAGGTCGGACTTTCTTATTGCGTTTCCAAAGCGGAGTAGAAACCAAAAAGAGAGAAGATACCTTGTTTGCCGTAAAACAGGGGCGAACGGAGTCCATTAGAGATTTCCTTGAGAGATTCAATAAACTGACCATGCAGATTGAGAATCTGGATGAAAAGATAGCCTTTCATGCCTTGTACCAAGGGCTCAGCCATGAAGGCCTACTTGAAAGACTTTTGAATGACATGCCAGAAACATATAACGATCTCCGTGAACGATGCCACAAGCAAGCTGAGATATCAGAAACAATTGAATCTCGAAAGAAGGAGCATCCGACCATGGAGACACGGACATATAAAGAAAAGTACCAACCTGTCAAAAGGTCGACCATAAACCCGACCAGGGATGGTCGACCTGAATAGGAAAGGTTACCGACCATGAGGAGATCGGAAATTCTGATGCAGATTAAAGATCGAGGAATCCTCCAACAACCCGAAAAGTTACATTCTCGACCGGGAAATCGGGACAAAAGCAAATATTGTGACTTCCACAAAGATCATGGACAACGGACGGATGACTGTCGACAACTAAAAGAAGAAATTGACGAGAATCATCGATCAAGGGCGACTCGTAAAATACCTCAAACCTACCCGGCTGATAAAAAGCAAGTAGAAGGGGGTAGGAAGAGGCATAGATCTCCGAGCGAGAGAAGGGCGCTTGAGAACAAGTCCCGACCACAAGAAGGAGGAGATAATCAAAAACGACCACCAATATTTACTGTATTTGGTGGTCCAACTGAGGAGTCCAGTAGACAAGCCAAAAGAAAAGCACGATATGTGGGGAATGCCGAGCTTGAAAAACCAGGTGAGAAGATCACTTCAGAACCAATCACCTTCTCAACCAAAGATAAGCAGGGGGTAAACACTCCCCACGACGATGCCCTTGTCATCAAAGTCACTCTGGCGGAACAGAGGTCCATAGAGTCCTAGTAGATACTGGGTCATCAGCAGATATCTTGTCGTTAGAAGCTTTCCAAAAATTACAGCTAGATGAGAAAATGCTGATCCCTTGTGGGACGCACTTGTACGGTTTCACAGGAACCTCAACCCGAGCAGAGGGCACCATCAGATTGGATCTTCGTATTGGTGAACACCCCAGAGACAGGGTCGTCCAAACAAATTTTATGGTCGTCCGAGATCTGTCAGCTTATAATATGATCTTAGGACGACCAACCCTTTGTACCCTGGAGGCGGTAGTATCATCCTTACACATGAAGATGAAATTCCCAACAAAAAAGGGAATAGGAGAATGTTCCGCCGACCAAAAGGGAAGCGAGGCGAGCTACGCCAATTACATGAGAAAGAGAGTAAAAACAAGCTCTACCATGGCGGTTGAAGTCAGAGATGATCGTGATGAAGAAAACATGCAAAGAGCCGAACCAGTAGAAAAATTGGAAAAGATTATGCTGAATTCAAGGGAAGATCAAGGAACTATGATCGGAGCGAACAAGAAGAAGAATTTAAAAATAGTCTAACCAACTTTCTACGAGAAAAATACGACGTCTTTGCATGGTCCGCCGAAGACATGCCCGGAATCGACGAGAAAAGTAGCCGAGCACAGGTTGAATATTGACCCTCATGCAATTCCAATAATACAAAAAAGAAGAAATTTTTCTTTGGAAAAGCATGAGGCAATCCGAACAGAGGCTCAGAAGCTAAAGCAATCCGGATTCATTAAACCCATCGACCACCCAACTTGGTTGGCCAATGTGGTGATGGTAAAAAAGACCAACGGAAAATGGAGAATGTGCACAGACTATACCGACCTCAACAAAGCCTGTCCAAAGGATTGTTATCCTCTACCAAGGATAGACTTGCTCATCGATGCAACCGCCGGGCACGAGATGCTCGGTTTCATGGACGCTTATTCGGGATACAACCAAATCTTGATGAACCCCAGACGACCGAAAAACACACAGCATTCATGACAGACAGGGATAGTTATTATTACAAAGTAATGCCCTTTGGTCTAAAAAATGCTGGGGCAACCTACCAGCGAGCGGTCAACAAAATTTTTGAACATCAGATAGGCAGGAATATGGAGGTATACGTTGATGACATGCTGATAAAGAGCACATCTCAAATCAACCATCTGAAGGACCTAGCAGAAGTCTTTGAGGTACTCCGAGCATACAAAATGAAGCTCAACCCGAGAGAAATGCGCTTTTGGAGTATCTTCGGGAAAATTTCTGGGGTTCATGGTATCCCGAAGAGGAATAGAAGCTAATCCGAGAGAAGATAAAAGCCATACAAGAGATGAAACCACCAAAAAGCATCAAGGAAATACAAAGTCTCACTGGTCGGGTAGCAGCCTTAAACAGGTTCATAGCTCGGTCAGGAGAGAGATGTTCACCTTTCTTCCAAGCCTTAAAAAATTTATCCAAAAAGGGAGTACCAAAATGGAGCGAGGAGTGTCAACAAGCTTTCGAACACCTAAAAGAAAAGCTAACTACTCCACCCCTGCTCGTACGACCAACCACAGGAAAGGAACTGATCGTCTACTTGGCAACTTCACCCCTGGCTGTTAGTGCGGTATTAGTGCAAGAGGAAGGAAAACAGCAAAACCCGGTTTACTATGTGAGCCATGTGCTCCTTGATGCTGAAACAAGATATCCAGAAGTGGACAAGCAAGCTTTGGCCTTGGTCATAGCAGCCAAAAAACTGAGACCATATTTTCAGTCACATCCTATTGCAGTACTGACAAATTTTCCCTTGAAGAAAATACTGCACCGACCAGACTTGGCCGGAAGACTGGTATCCTGGGCAGTCGAGCTAAGTGAGCATCAAATAGAATTCCGACCAAGACCATCTATTAAAGCTCAGGTCCTAGCTGATTTCATCCTTGAAACTTCTGAACCAGAGCATGAACAAGAGGAAGAGGCCACTCCCGAAAACATCAAGAGATGGATACTTTCAGTGGATGGTTCTAGCAACGCACAGGGGAGTGGAGCGGGATTGCTCCTAATCAGCCCAGGAGGATTCCACATCCGGTATGCCCTACGCTTCCAATTCAAGGCCTCAAATAATGAAGCAGAATATGAAGCACTGATAGCCGGTCTTCGCATAGCGAAAGCCCTCGACAATCAGAATATTGAAGTTAGAAGCGATTCACAACTAATTGTGAATCAAGTGAATGGGCTATATGAAGCAAAAGAAAAAAGGATGACTAAATATCTGACCATGGTCAACCAATACAGACAGTTCTTCAAAAACATCCAAATCCAACAAGTCCCTAGAGCAGAAAATGAACAGGCAGATGCCTTATCTAGGTTGGCTAAGGATGAGATGGAAGCAGACCCGGTTGTATATATGGAAGAGCTACAGTTTCCGAGCATCAATCTGACCGACCAGATGCACATTCAAACCGAGCACGGTTGGATGACCCCAATAATCAATTATCTTGAAGGTGATTTACTACCAGAAGATCCAAAAGAAGCTAGAACTGTAAAGCAGAGAGCAGTTAGATACACTGTCAGAAATGACAAGTTGTACAAAAAGTCTCTCACCCGACCATTGTTACGATGTGTGGGGGCTCCAGAAGTAGCTGTCATCCTAAAAGAAATTCATGAAGGAAATTGCGGAAGTCATATAGGAGCCAGAGCCTTAGCAGACAAGGTAATAAGGCAAGGATACTATTGGCCCACACTACAAAAAGATTCGAAGGCCCACGTCCGCAAATGTGACAAGTGCCAGGCACACGCCAACATACCTCATGCTCCCGCAATGTCTCTAACATCAACTCTCTCTCCGATTCCATTCGCTAGATGGGGGATAGACCTGGTAGGAAAACTACCAAAGGCCACAGGAAGCAGAGAATACTTGGTGGTGGCGGTCGATTACTTTACTAAATGGGTGGAGGCTGAAGCACTGGCATCCATCAATACCGATCAGATGAAAAAATTCGTCACGCATAATATCATGTATCGGTATGGTATCCCAAAAATCATAGTTACCGACCACGGAAAACAGTTCGAAAATGCTGAATTCGAACGATTCTGTAAAAAGCAAGGCATAGAGCACCGTTGGTCTTCTGTAGCATATCCACAGAGCAATGGTCAAGTGGAAGTGACTAATAGATCAATGTTGGAAGGATTAAAGAAAAGATTGGACCAGTCTAAAGGCAGATGGGTAGAGGAGCTACCTAAAGTTCTGTGGTCTTACTGAACTATTGCCAGGACAACCACCGGCGAATCTCCATTCCGACTAGCTTATGGAGTCGAAGCTCGGATTCCCGTAGAGGTTAAGGTCGGATCTATCAGAGAAGAAGAATTCAATGAAGAAGCTAACATCGAAGGAATGAAGGCCAACATAGACTTCATTGAGGAAATCAGAGATAAAGCACAATATCGATTGGAGGAATACCATAGACGCATTGCAACACATTACAATGCAAGGGTCAAAACTTAGCTAAGATGATCATGGGGGTATTGACATTACAATGCATTGGTGATTCAGACATTTTGATTTGAATAAAGTTTTTGAAATTTCTACATATCATTACAGCTTAAGCTATAAAACTTAGCTAAGATGATCATGGGGGTATTGACAAACAACTGAAATTCATCAACCGACCTACTAAGGTCGGAAAACCAAAAGCCCTAAGTCACTTAGGCATCAAAAGCCCTAAGTCTCTTAGGCCACCGACCTACTAAGGTCGGAAAAATAAAAGCCCTAAGTCACTTAGGCATCAAAAGCCCTAAGTCACTTGGCTCGGCACAAAAGCCCTAAGTTTCTTAGGCCACCGACCTACTAAGGTCGGAAAAATAAAAGCCCTAAGTCACTTAGGCATCAAAAGCCCTAAGTTACTTAGGCATCAAAAGCCCTAAGTCACTTAGGCATCAAAAGCCCTAAGTTTCTTAGGCCACCGACCTACTAAGGTCGGAAAAATAAAAGCCCTAAGTCACTTAGGCATCAAAAGCCCTAAGTCACTTAGGCATCAAAAGCCCTAAGTTTCTTAGGCCACCGACCTACTAAGGTTCGGAAAAATAAAAGCCCTAAGTCACTTAGGCATCAAAAGCCCTAAGTCACTTAGGCATCAAAAGCCCTAAGTCACTTAGGCATCAAAAGCCCTAAGTCACTGAGGTATCAAAAGCCCTAAGTCACTTAGGCATCAAAAGCCCTAAGTCTCTTAGGCCACCGACCTACTAAGGTCGGAAAAGTAAAAGCCCTAAGTCACTTAGGCACCAAAAGCCCTAAGTCACTTAGGCACAAAAAGCAACTTAAACATATAAAGATTTAAACTTTAGTGTTCGGAAGAAAGGAGTAACAATTGACGAAAACATTTGTTATAGATTAAAAATGTCTTTCTATTTCGAACACAAAAAGGCTACATCAAACCTCAAAAAGAGGGCAGTACATCAACAAAAGACATTTCAAGGCAATACATAAAAAAAAAAGAGAGTCTTGAAAAAACTCTAAAGTTTCTCTTTTGATTTTTGAGCTGCTGAAGATGAAGTACCCAAACTACCAGCCCCAGGCAGAGGATCCCAGTTATCCAGAAAATCAGTCACTTCAACTTCTTGAGGCTTGGGAAACCTTGGTCGGTCAATACACCACTCAGGTCGGGGAATCTTGAGATCGTCATAAATTCCAGGATCAATCAGGTTCTGAAAACTAGATAGATCCAAATCCTTAAAAGCTGCAATAAGACCCTGATAAGTATGACGCCGAGCATATATATAACCGGGTGCAGCCACCTTGGTCATAAATTTCCTGCAACCTGCTGTTTTAACCCACCTCTTTATCACCTCAGCACGAAGCTTGGGGGAGATATCCTCGAAAACACAGGGGGCTTTCTCCTCAATGACCTTCATCAACTTAGCAACTTGGTGGTCGGAGCTTTCTAACTTAGCTCGGAGACTAGATATCTCAGCTTCCTTACCGACCAAGGAGCCTTGGGTTTCCTTCAAAGATGTCTGAAGAGCAGCTTTCTCAAGCTCCACAGCTTCATTCTTACCTTTCACTGCAGCCACTTCACTGAGAAGCTCGGCCTCCCGAGCAATCAAGGTACTGTTCTTGGACTTCAAAGCAGTCAGTTCCTCTTCCAAACTTTTGTTGCGCTGAGTGGCATCCCAAAGATCAAAAAAGTCCCGCCGAGCAGAGTCAATGCTTTGACCCAGGGATTGGACCAATGCACAAGCCATTCTACACACAAAAAGACAAAGAGTTTACAAACACTGTATAGAAAAATAACTTTCAACACAAGAAGAAAATATCTATACCTCACAGTAATACTGTGCGCTTGAAGACGACCAAAACTTTGAAGATATTCAAAGTCGGAAGGAAGAATGACTCCACCCAACCATTCATTGGCAACACTGGACATGGAGGGAGACTCACCCCTGAACAGCGAAGAGTTCCCATCCAACGACCAGTCTGGTCAGAGAACATTGGTAGAGCCCGAAGACCCTGAAGCCCTGAACTGAGCAGGAAGCTCTTGAACAGAAACATCCTCACCCAAGGAAGGATGAGGATCATTTTCCAACCCCTTTTTATTGGCCACCTTCTTTGTTGGTCAGGGAGGAATGTCAGAGGAGTAATCTTTCCGAACACGAGAAGATTTATCTTTGACAAAAGGCTTCTTATCCTTAGATGGAGAAGCCCGATCAGCCTTCCCTTTGTCTGGCTTGGTTGGATGCTTTGCTTCCACCTCTAGCATGGAGTCTACAACGTCGGCCAAATCATCCTCACCGAGCAACACTGCATCATCTCCCGAGTAAGTTAACTCAGCAAAATAAAGATGATTCAAAGCAAAAAAGTAAAAGCACACATCTTACCGGTCAAAAAACCCCAATGATGAAGAATAGTGGGGTATTCCCGACAAAATCCATTTACAGCAAGCAAGTTCCGATCTTCAGTAGGAATCATCCGAATACGATCCCTTGCTTCCTGTTCGGATAACAAAAGGGGAGGAGGAGTATTTGAACTTTCCCTAGGACTTTTTGGCCAGGAGGTCGGAAAATCAAGAGGAGAAAGAGGGCGAACAAAAAAATATCTAGACCTCCAACCCTTGGTATTTGAGGGAAGAGTTCCTGTTCCAACAAAGTTGCCCTCCCAACTAGACTGCAGAGCAGTTACCAACGTTCTTGCTCTTGTTTCTTATACATAAAAAACTGAAGGAATAAGTTTAAGGTCGGAATCACACCGACCTCCTTTTGTTTACAAAAGCCCCAAAAACAGATTATGTTACGCCAACTATTTGGTGCTAACATTCCTGGGCACATTCCGAAATGATTGAGAGTTTCAACAAAAACTGGGTGTACGGGAAGCCTAAAACCACTAACAAAGGCATCCTGATAGACAGCGTATTCACCCAGAGGGGGTAAGTGAGCACGTTCGTGAGAAGCTGGGATCCTGATCACAAAACTATCAGGGATAGCATACCTAGCTCGGACGAGTTCCAGATCACTCTCAGTGAGCTCGGAAGGGTAGAAACTGGGACCAGAACTGCTAGGATCAAAATCCACATGTTCGGAAGTCCTAGGTCGGGTTCTCTCAAAATCAAGCTCGGAGGGAGAAAGATTGTTTAACCATCTGGTCCTATTAGTGCTAAACCGAGCTCGAATACTTAAAGACCTGAACTCATCATCACTAAGGAAGTTCGGACGGGTACCAGGAGACAAGCTCGGATCAACAAAGGTACCACTCTCAGTATCACTGTACCCAGAGGAACAAACGTCATCATCTCCTGGTCGAACAGTTTCTTGCTCAGAAGATGAACGACTAGAAGAAGGCTTAGAAGGTCTAACAGCTTTCGTTTTAACACCCATCACTAAGCTATGGTTACAGTGGCATAAAAATAGAAAAAACGACAAGCAGAGACCAGAGAAAAGGAAAAAGGAAATACGCTCGAATATAGCACAAAAAGAGAAAACAAATACCATAAGAAGATTTGTGGAAAGAAAGGGAACTCACTTGCAAAAGGAATCACAGAACAGAGCCTTCGTGAAGTCTGAAATGAAGTTCTAAGAATCCAGCAACCTTCGTCTTCTCCAAAAACGCAAGCACACTGAAAAGTGAAATGGAAGAGGGAAGGACAGAGTTATATACTTCCTAAAAAAACATTCAAATCTAATGGATGCAAAAGGAGAATATGAAAAGTCCTAATCTAATGGTTTGAAGGCCATCTAGATCTAACGATCTTGTACAAGGACTACTCATGAAGATTCTAATCCAACGTTGATAACCTAGATATAAAAACGGTTGAGTTTTTCAGATTTTTAAAATTGGAAAAGATCATTATTAAAGGAACCACGTGTCCAAAAAGAGGGACATGCCAAAAGTCGTGCGCAGTCATTACGGCGCAGCAGTTTGTCAGGTGACGTCAGCCCCATAACACCCCACAAATCACATCCCAGAAGATTACAAGTCAAGCTAGTCGGAAATACATAGATGTTCGACCAATAAAATCTCTAAAGCACGAACAAGAGAATGTTCGGACTACAGAGATTGGGGGGCTTATGATGAGGAAAGAATAAATAAACCAGAATCAGTTCGGTTTAAACCCAGTTCGATCAGAACGACTAGACCAGTTCGGTCCAAACTTAATCCGACCAGATCGGACCAAGTTAGACCGACCAAGTCAAGGTCGGTTGGATAAATATAAAGTTGAATACAGAGGTAAATCTGAAGAAGATTCTAGCCAAAGAAACAGTATTCAACCAGGACTCTACTACTAGTGTTCGAGTAGGGCTCGAGGACTAACGAGGGTTTGAGTCTCATTCAAACTCGTACATAGAAAGTCTATAAAAAGGTAAAGGAGCACAAGAGAAAGGTACGCTGAATAGAATTATCACTATTCGTATTATTATTGTTCATTACTTTTCTTGCCTTCCTTAGTCGGATTTCTAACTAGATCATCGGAGGTGAAAACTCGACCTCCATGGTCGAGCTCATCTGTGCAGGTTTAACCGGCTGAAGGGACGAACAGGATTGTGCAGCAACATATATCAGTGGTTTGATCTATGAAGGGATTCGTGGAGTTCTTAAGCTCTTTCTTGAGAATTTTATTGGTGATGTTGTTGCTTACATAGAGCAAGCTTATAGGAAGATTGTGAGTGCCATGGATGTGGTTTATGCTTTTGAGAAGCATTGGGGTAGAGAAATATGTTTTTCCAATAGTAGTTTTAGCCATAAATTTCTTTCATTGAAGAAATTTGTAGTAGATATTTCTTTTAATCAAGTTTGAATGCAACAAAGAAAAAGAAAGTTATTGAGGTTGCTTTCATGGATTCTTCTTCTTTGTTGGTTGTGCTATTGAGGTTCGTGCCAGTGCCATTCACCTTTGCATAGGTTTATTGAGGTGCCGAGATCATGGCAGTGAGAAGAGGGGAAAGGTTAGGGTTAAGAATCAAAGTTCGATTTTTTGGTTTGCGTAAGAAAGTTGGTGTTATTTTGAGAATTTATGTTCTTCGGGTTTTCTCGAAAAAAGATGTGTTTTTTAGAGGTATGTGATTGAAATTTGAAAAGGAAAAAAAAAAAAAAAAAAAACTAGAAATAAAGTTGTATTATATCAATGTGCCGGGCATGTGTCATAACGCCGCACCTACAAAGATGATATCTGCGCAGCATGAACAAAAATCCTTTTAGTAATGGCAATGACATGCAAGATATTTTTAATTGAGTTTTTTACATGTGGTCTTGTTAGTAGAGCATAAATTAATTTTGAATTGGACTCGTGCAATAAATTAAGTTTGAGTCCCATAACAACTAACACCATCTCACACAATTGAATTTTTTCAAATTTCAAACTTAAAAAAAGGACCAAAATAACCCTTAAATTTTTTGATGACCAAAATTGCCCCTCTACATATCCTATTTTCATTCTTATACCAACTATTCTAATAGCAACCAATTGGCTTTTGATTCTCACGCATTTCACTCCAATTCTTGAAGTCTCACTCCAAGTCTCCCTCTCCCTCTTATCCTCTCTCTCTCTCTGTCTCAACTTCAAACACTTCAGTGGTGATTGGTGACCATAAGTGTGGCGCCTTGTTTTCTTAATTTGACCTCCATCCAAGCTTTCCAGCGACCGACAATGAAGAATGTGTTTAAACGTGTAAAGAACTCTAAAAATGATGATGACTTTTTTATGAACCGGTTCTTTTAAATTATCTTTAAACTCTTGTACGCAAATACCATTAAATTTCCAAGTCGAAATATAAAACAAGTTGAGTTGCAGATTTTGGATGTGGTCCAAAGCATCTTCTTCTCTAAGAAATCAGTTTTGGAAATTTGTAAGTGGCTCCCACGTGACACATCATAGGGAGATAGGGCTGCAAATTGGGTCGGGCTTTTACAATCCAATCTCAGGTCTATATGTTCTAATATGAGTCCATTCCCGCCTTGACCCTAGTTCAGAGCCAAGGATTATTGTCCCTAGCCCTAAACCCTACAAGGCCAAGCCAAGCCCATTCCCGCCCTAATTGGCCCTAATTGGGCCGGGTCGGGATGGGTTGGCTCTGATTAACCCTGATTGGCCCTAACCTTGGTTTTGATTGACCATGTCCTTGACCTTGATTGGCTCTATCCCTGGCCCTAATTGGCCATGTCCTTGACCCTGACCCTGACCCTAATTGGCATTGTCTCTGACCCTGATTGACCATCTTTTAGCCCTAGCCTTAATTGGTCATATCCTTGGATCTAAAATATATATCAAATGCAAATTGATAATAATAATAATAATAATAATAATAACAATAATAATAATAATAATAATAACAATAATAATAATAATAATAATAATAATAATAATAATAATAATAATAATAATAAAATAATAATAATAATAATAATAATAATAATAATAATAATAATAATAATAATAATAATAATAATAATAATAAAAATAAAAGTATCACAAGTAAACTAAAAATAAAATTCATATAAGATGATTCAAGTTCATACAAAATGATAAAATAGTCAATAAGTTGATAGTGTTGCTTTAAACATAAATAAATTCATACTTCATAATTCTATATTGAGCTCTGAAAGTCTCCCATTGCTTGGTGATGGAAATTGAAAACCTCTCCCATTAATATCCTTATTCAACAAAAAATCCATATTCAAAACTTTGTTAACAAGTAGATCAACGATAATTTAGTATTGATATTTTTTCGTAGTTAAAGAAAATGATATTTTATTTACAAACATAACTATCTGTCCTTAATAAGTTTTTTTCTTCAAATATCACATCGGAGGCAAAAGAAAGATGTCAATATTCATGATGAGAAGTTGGGGTGTAGATTTGTTAGATATTAATTCTCTATATATTAGCTTTTATTATTTATAATATATTATCTCACCTTAGTCCCAAAAAAAAAAAAATCAATGATTTTTGAGAACTAAAAATGACTTAGTTTGAAAAATAAAAATTATCTTAAAAATAATATAAAAGCTGAACTCATAGTCTAATTTGATCAAAATGATTGAAGGTCAAAGTCGAGACTTATAGTTGTATCAATGTTAATATGAATATTAGGGTATAAATCTAGTACATGATCAGGGTCAAATTAACATTAAGACTAGAGCCAAAATTAAGGTCAGGATCGGGCCAAAATCAAATAGATGCTTACTACATTGGTACTAAAGATATAATTTATTTTTATTAATTTTCTTTTAAGAACATGATCATGTTTTTAAAATTTGACATGTGTCAAGTATTGTGGATTAGAATTAATTCCTCTCTATATAGGTGGAGGGTCCATACTCAAATCAAGGCCAAAATCATGGGCCTAGATCAAGGCCAAGATTAGGGCCAATATGAGGGCCAAGATTAGGTTCAGAATCAGGGCCAAAATCAGTGCCAGAATCAAGGCCAAGATTAGGGTCAAAATCAGGGCAAAAATTAGGGCCAAAATCCGGACCAAAATCAGGGACGAGTCGGGATGGGCTAGGCAGGCGAGAGAGTAATCCCAGACCTGCCCTTGGCCCTAGTTCAGGGCCAAAATATTTTGGCCCTAACCCGCCCTTAGGGCCAAAATCTTTAACCCAAGCCCTATTCGAGCTTAGGGTGGGCTTAGGGTAGGTCAGGGCCGCAAGGCTAAACTTGCACCCTAATAAGGGAGATAAGAAGAGGAAGAAATAGAATATTCTCACTGATTGTTTTTGACAGTATTACTATAAAACAAGATGTTTAGAAAGATATTATTTTAAATAATGAAGAATGTGTTGAAACGCAAAAGAGAAAATCTTAAAAGCTCTTTTAGAAGAAAAACAGCTCTTTTAAATTATAACAAGATGAAAATAATGAAGTGTGCGTTAAAAATGCAGATGAGAAAATCTCATATCCTCACTCAGCTTGAAATCTTTGACGGTTCCATATTTCTGAAACAGATTCCGGCTGTCCTTAGAAGTACATGACCAAGTATGTTTTGAGCAATCAATCGGGTTCAGTTTCATTACATGTTCCTATTTTAGTTGTGATGAGCAGCAGCAGAAGAAGACTACTCTTGAATTGCAGAGAAGGAGACGTGAAAGACAACGAAAGATAATGAAGGGTGCGTTAAAAGAGAGAAGATAAAAGGGAGAGTGAAAGTGAGACTTCAAGAGTTGGAGTGTGGTGCCTGAAAATAAAAACTCACGGTTGATTTGTTGGTAGTAGGATAATTAAAATAAGAAGGAAAATAGGCATGTATAGGGGGGGGGGGGTAATGGAACAATCTAAAGGATATTTTGGTCTTGCCATGTTTGAAATTTAGAAATTTTAATTGTAGAAGAGGATATTAGTTAATAAGAGGCCCAAATGTAATTTCTTGCACTAAGAAGACCCAACATTAGTTTATGCTCTATTAAGAAGACCATGCATTAAAAACTCTTTTTAAATTTGAAATAAGATTCTGTAGGGCTTTGAAAGAGGGAAATACCAATGCTTTTCATGATAAACCAACTCCATTACCTACTTTCAAATTCTCATTACCAATATATGGAATCACTTGATGCAGATTGGCAGAGTCTGACGTGATATGGTGAGTTGCCTCCATAGCAGGAAACCAATCAGCCATAACTAGCTAAAGGAGTGGGTAAAATATCACTCATGTTTGCTGCAGGAGAAGGGGCTGCATATGCTGAATCAGAGTAGCGATAGTAGCACTTCATAGCAGTGATATTAAAATTTTCACATATTTGGCATTTGTCTCGTTTCTTATTTCTGTTTGAAAAGTTGCGTAGAGCCAACATGGGGAGCACTCACGGATCCTCCATGGTGTTGGGGAAGATAGCGTGGGGGCCAATTTCAGCCGGACACAAGGTTCCAATTGTTATGTATATGTATGACTTGTTGAGGTGTTTGAGCTATAGTCAACTTATATTTTAAAATATACCACTTGATTGGTTACGATCTAACAGTGCACTAGCCTTTGTGGGATAGTCCAGTAACAGTGAACCTTAGTAAGTATTTCTACCAATACTAGTTAGATAATGTTAGAATAATGATAGTTGAAGAGAGAGAGAGAGAGAGAGAGAGAGAGAGAGAGAGAGAGAGAGAGAGAGAGAGAGAGAGAGAGAATATTATTCACATTAATTTTACAAGCAGTTAGTACAAGGCTTCATATAGAAAGAGAGTCCTTCTTCTTAGTGTTCTAGGACTCTAGTAGTTGTGTTTTTAGGACTCTAGGTTATAGTGTGAGTTTACATAAAATATTGACCAATGTTTTGTACCAATCAATATCAATTCTTTGGGTTGATTAGAGTCTTTGTGAGTACCAATTGTAGAATTCTTCTTGAATATAGTAACCAATGTTTGATCAGCTGTAGAATTTCTAATAGCGGTGGAACTCTTGAAAGCCTTGAATGCAGGAACTAGTTTTTGATCAGTTGTCGGACTTTTAATAGCGGTGGAACTCTTGGAAGCAACCCTAGCCGCACAAGCTTGAGATGAAGTGGCAGCTAGGGTATCCTTAATACACCCCCACAAACTCAAGGGAGGTGAAATGACCTTGAGGTTGGCCAGCAAGGTGCTGAAACGTGGAGTACATAGAAGCTTGGTGAAGATGTCAGCCAGTTGATCCTTAGTAGATAAGAAACGAACATGAGGATCTACTTTTGCAACTTTATAACAAACAAAGTGGAAGTCAAACTCCACGTGTTTGGTACGAGCATGAAAAACAGGATTTGCAGTGAGATAGGTGGCACCAATATTATCACACCAGAGTACAGGAGCAGCATTTAGGAATATATGAAGCTCGTGAAGTAAAGATTGTAGCCAGGTGAGCTCTGCAACAACAGTAGCAATATCTTGATATTCAGACTTTGTACTGCAGCGGGCAACAATGGATTGTTTTCAAGAACTCCAAGAGACGATGTTAGGCCTCAAGAAGACAGCATAACCACTGGTAGACTTACAATCATTAGGGCATCCAGCCCAATTAGCATCGGAGAAGGCTGTTAAAGTCATATTAAAGGATTTGTTGAAGACTATTCCATGAGACAGTGTACCCTATAAGTACTGCAGAATCCTTTTGACAGTAGACCAATGATCAAGAGTTGGACTTTGCATAAACTGATAGACTTTGTTGATTGCAAATTGTATGTCAGGACAGGTCTTAGTAGCATACTTTAGGGCCCCCACAATACTTCTATACAATGTAGGATCAGCCATGAGTTCCCCCAAAAATTTGCTCAACTGTGTAGAGGGAGAAAGAGGATTGGTAACAAGCTTGCAATTACTCATGTTGGCCCTGTGAAGAAGGTTAATAATATATTGTTGTTGACAAAGGTGAAGACCGTTAGGGAATAAAGACACAGACACTTCAACAAAATAATGTAAGGGACCAAGATCTTTGACAACAAAGACAGATGAGATAGCAGTCATAAATTTTGATAGTAACACTTCAGAACTACCAGTAACAATGATGTCATCTACATAAAATAAGATAAAAGGTGTATAAGAGATACCATGGTAAATGAAAAGAGAAATGTTAGTTTTAGATCCAACAAAACCAAATTCTAATAAGAAGGAACTAAGACGATCAAACGAAGCACGAGGAGCCTATTTGAGACCATAAAGAGATCTGTGAAGGCGACAAACAAGGTCAGGATGAAAAGTGTCAACAAACCCTGGGGGATTGTTTCATGTAGGCTATTTCATTTATAAAGCCATGGAGGAAGTCATTTTGAATGTCAAGATGGCAAATAGGCCAAGAGTGGGAGATAACTAGAGATAGAACCAAGCGGATAGTAATGGGTTTGACAACATGGCTAAAGGTTTCATTGTAGTCAAGACCTTCTTGTTGATTGAACCCTTTGGCCACTAAGCGGGCTTTGTATCTTCAATGGAACCATCAACCTTTGTTTTAATTCGAAACATCCAATTGCAACCTATAACATTTGTTTGAGGAAGAGGGACAAGAGACCAAGTGCCATTCTTTATTAGGGCATTAAATTCATCATCCATAGCCATTCACCAGTGAGGGTATTTGTTGGTAGAAGTGAAAGAGGTAGGCTCAAGTTGGGTATCATCAAAGATGGATGTAAGTAGGGCTCTAGGAGGATTGTGGGTTTTGGAACGAGTTACCACGGGATGAGTGTTAAGAGAAGAGGGTGGAGGAGTTGGGGAAGGAGATGGAGGGTGAGGATCATAAGGGAGATCAATAACGAGATCCAAAGAAGGAAAAGAGGATAAGGATGAGGTGGAGGTGTGGGGCCCAGGGGAAGATTCGGGTGTGAGTTGGGAGGGGAGGGGATTCGGCTAGGGGTGGGGGGCCCATAGGTGGAGGAGATGGAATAGGGGGAGGGAGTACAGGAGGGGAACCAAGCATCGAGGGTAGAGGTGGTTGAGATGGATGGGTAACCTCAGGGGGTGATTGATGTGAAAGGGAAACTGATTTTCATCAAAAATAATGTGGCGGAAAATTAAGATTTTATTTGTTTGAGGATTGAAGCAACAATAGCCATGGTGATGAGGATTGTATCTAAAAAAGACATGCATGCTAGAGCGAAACTCTAGCTTGTGTTTGTTGTAAGGGCGAAGGTAATGATACCATGCACAACCAGAAATTCTTAAGGAGGCATAATCCGGATGGACGTTGAAGAATTTGTAGTGTGGTGAAAAATTGCCCAAAATAGGGGTAGGAATCTTTTTATAAGAAATACTGCAGTTTCAAAAGCATAGTTCCAAAATTTTCTAGGGCAAGAAGAATAAGCTAGCAAGGCAAAGCTAGTTTCAACAATATGGCGATGACAACGTTCGACAGCCCCATTTTGCTCATGAGTGTAAGGACAAGGGAGGCAATGAGAAATCCCACAAGAAGTGAGAAAGGTAGACACAGTGCGATATTCGCCACCCCAATCACTCTGAAACCGTTTAATCTGACTGGAAAATAAATTTTCAACAAGTAATTTAAACTATTGAAGAATCCCAACAATCTCAGATTTCAATTGCATATGATACAACCAAGTGTATTTACTAAAAGCATCCACAAAATAATATAGTATAAAAAACCATCAATATAAGCAATAGGAGAGGGTCCCCACACATCCAAATAAATCAAATCCAAAGGGGCTTTAGAAACTGAAGGAGAAAAGTTGCCCAAGGGCATTTGGTAAAGCCCATTCCTAACAATTCCCTAGAGAAGACAGGTCCCTGTTGCTCAATCCTTCACAAAAAACATGTCAGGATGAAACTCAAAGATAGCATTAATGTCACAAGTAAACTTGGAAACAAATAAAAGGTTCTTTTGAATGGAGGGAACGTGAAGAACTTGATTGAAAAAAACAGGAGAATGTTGTTTAAGGAGAGAAAAAGTATCAGTTTGAGTGATTGGCAAGCCTATACCGTTACCTACAAAAACCGATCCGAACCCAGTGTAAGGTTGAGATAGTTGAATATTGTCAAGGGCATTGGTGATATGATGTGTAGCCCCAGAGTAAGGATATCAAGTGTTGTCTGTATAAGGTCCTCTAGAGTGTTCGGAGACATGAATAGAAGGGGGAGCATTGGTTGTACCTTGAATAGCATGATTGTAGCGTTGATAACAATCATGAGCTTTATGACCATGACAATCACAAATTGTACAAGTAATGAGAGAGGACTGCTGTTGCTTGTAATCACCAGTAGAGGGTGAAGTGGCAAGAAGTGGAGGATGGTAGCTAGAAAAATGTCCACGAAAAACTCTGCCTTTGTAGTGCGATCGACCTTGAAAGGGAGGACAATAATTGCAAGTATTGCTAGTCTAAGCTAGATTAGCTAAAGGTAAAGAAGAGTCATAGGCTAAGTCATTTTAAGACGAATTTCTTGAATTAATTAGTAACATTCCTTTTAACTCAGCAAAAGTGACTGAGATGCCACATGTTGTAATAGAAGTAACAAAGGCCAAATAATTAGGGCCCAATCCATTGAGAACATGAAGACAAATATCATCATTTGAAATAGTCTTACCGGCAGCCGCAAGTTAATCGATAGTATGCTTAATACGAAGAAGATATTCATGAATTGTACTATTACTTCATTTCATGTTTTGTAACTGAAGGCAAAGTTGCATAATATTTGCTATAGAGGGTGTGGCATAGGTAGATTCAAGATGAAGCGAGACTGCTCTGGCGGTAGAACATCCAACAATTTGGATGGATTCTATGGGCGAGGCAATAAGCCAACACATGAGAAGTTGGTCCTGACGAATCCATGAATTGTAGGCAGTATTTGGTTTGCATATAGGAATGAAGTCTTTTTCAATAACTGTAGTTGTAGGAGGACAGATGGAGGAGCCATCCATAAGAGAAAATAAGTCATAAGTCTTCAAGAGAGGAACAAGTTGCAACCTCCATATTAAGTAATTGCAGTCCGTGAGCTTGATGGTCAGCAGATTGTTGAGGGAGGGAAGCGAAGTAGGGGGAAAGAAAAAACTTGGGGCTCTGATGCCATGTTAGAATAATAATAGTTGAAGAGAGAAAGAGGGAAGAGAGAGAGAGAGAGAGAGAGAGAGAGAGAGAGAGAGAGAGAGAGAGAGAGAGAGAGAGAGAGAGAGAGAGAGAGAGAGAGAGAGAGAGAGAAGAAAAGTATTACTCAGATTATTTTACAAGGAGTTGTACAAGGCTTTATATATAAAGAGAGTCCTTCTTCTTAGTGTTCTAGGATTCTAGTAGTTGTGGTTCTAGGACTCTGAGTTACAATGTGAGTTTACATAAAATATTGACCAGTGTTTTGTACCAATTAGTATCAAACTCTTCTTAGAGTTGACTAGAGTCTTTGTGAGTACCAATTGTAGAATTCTTCTTGAATATAGTAACCGGTGTTTGATCAGCTGTAGGACTTCTAATAGCAGTGGAACTCTTGGAAGCCTTGAATAACTGGTGTTTGACTAGTTGTTGGACTTCTAATAGCGGTGAAAATCTTGGAAGCAATCCTAGCCGCATAAGCTTGAGATGAAGTGGCAGCTAGGGTATGCCTAATAGATAGCAACCATGTGCGATAATAAGACATGCATCTAATTGATATTGAACATCCAATAGAGTAATTTGGAATATAGATACTATAAAATCTTAAAGCAAAATATTAAAGTTGCTTCAAATTAAAGGTGAACAACAAGACATTGTCTTAATTAGATAAACGAATTCTTTGTTAGATGTTGTTGCTGGTGAAGCATAATATGTAAAATGAAATGTTGACTTTTCTTCAAGTTTGTTAAATTATTAACTCATCGAGGCAATTTTGGTTGTTTTGAGGAAGTAAAATTCCCTTAAAATGCGATATATAAGAGCAATTTTGAAAGTGATGTATTGATTTCTAAGTTCCCTATTTTTTAGCACAAGTGGCAAACAATTTTGCCTGACTACTCTTGCTAGTTCATATTGACCCTGAAATTACATGAACTGGATCCATTATCGGAGTTGAATGAGAACTGTTCAATTTTCACCGAAAGCAATGAGGAGTACTAACACTCCCTTGTGAGTGACCCAACGACAAGAATTAACTAGCAATATTATATAGGGTTGGCCTCCTTTCTTTCAAAATTTCTAGATTGAGTTTGATTCAATGGCATTATTGATACAAATTATAAAACGAAGCAAAAGAGGAAGGAGATTTGAAAGAAAAATAAATGAAGTTCTTTTTGTATCCAACCAAGAAAGCAAGTAGCTGTGAATGTATAACTAGCACTACATACATAGCCTCACTTCATGCATTGAACACAAAACCTCAAAAGAGAACGGAAAGAGTTAAGTTAGTATCTTAGTGAGTATTTCTACGAATACTAGCCAGAGAGTGTAGATCTAGAGGACTCGTTATCTTATCAGCCTGTCGACTTCTCGTAGCAAATGGCTGTCACACCATCTCGTGTCCATGGAAACTAAAATCCCTGATCTCAGTCTTTCCCATTCGCCATGCATTCGGTTAATTGTGTTAGGTTAATAGGTTGACTCGAATGTTGGCTAGACCCTCTACAGAGAACAACTATGTGTTTAAACCTAAACCCATGACATGATGTATGCATCTAATCGGTTGAACACCAGTAGAGTAGTTTGGAACATAGATACTATAAGATCTTGAGGCAAAATATTAAAGGTGAAAAAGAAGACAATGGTTTAATTAGATAAATAACTAGCTTCTTTGATAGATCTTGCTAGTAGAGAAGCTTGATCACTGTCTAATCTAAAAGCAAATATTAGTTTTTCTTCATGTCTGTTGATATTAACGGATTGAAGCAATTTTGTGTTTACAGAAAATAGGATTTCTTTGTAACGAATTAACGTCATCCATCAAAATGCATTACGTTAGAGTAACTTTTAAAGTGATGTATTATTTGTAAGTTCTTTGGGATTTTTTTAGCACGAGTGTTCAAGCCTTTGGCCTGACTACTCATACAAGATCATATTGATCTTGAAACCACGTAAACTACTGTGATCAAATGATAATCATTCAACTGTCATCAAAAGCAATGATAAGTACGAGCGAATTATGTGGGATTGGCCTCTCTTTTAAAAGCTTTAGATTGAGTATGATTCAATTGCATTGATTATATATAAAATATTAATATAAAACTAAGTAAAAGAGGAAAGAGATTTGAAAGAAAGAGCAAGCAGTGAATAACTAGCTCTACACATATCCTCACTTCATGGAACACAAAACCTCAAAAGAAATAGAAAGAGCTAAAATGGTATCTTCATGCACTCATGCTTTCTCTGTTGTTGAACAACTAGATTTATTTTCAGAATACAGATAAAGAATTGGAAATTAAGATGAATTTCCCATCAACCAGCACAGTTTTGCACCTTATTACAGTATAAATCTTACCCCAAAACTCAACTTAACTATTGTAATATTCTTATAGAAAACACATCAATTAAGCATACCCACAAACTCCAAATTCACATTTGATACCTGGCGAGCAGTTTCTTTTGCACTCACCACAGTGATGAGCATTGAATGATACATTGGTGCAAGTCCCATTGCAACATTTCTCTCCAAAGCCACACTTGTTTCCACACCTTCCACAGTTATTGCTCTCTCTTAAGACATCTCTGCAATGTGTCTTGCAACAGTAAAGAAGACCTGTGCCGTTGTTCACTTGTATCCCATCGCAGATATTGTTACTGAAGGGATCGCAATGAGCACCCCACTTGATCTCGTTATTTTCATCATGGTTGTTGAGCGAGAAATCTGTAGAAAGAGCAAGCTGAGAGCTTGATAAGATCAGAACCAAAGCAATGGTTCTGAAAGAGATGGTAGAAGCCATATTCTCTTCCTTTGAGCCAAATGAGAAACGATGAGCATTTAAACTTGCTAAATGGAGACTTATAAATACATTGAGTTGTCTTCATTGCCCGCCAAAGGCCAAAATCAACTTCAACTCAAATAGGCATAGGAGTGTTCCTTCTAAAGCCCATATAATAATTGTTTCTAGGGTGCCAGACCCTCCGTTCAATCCGGTTTTGGTTTGGTTTAGTTTTGTTTGACATATATATACGTATAAAATTAAGGTAAAAGAAGTACTAAGGTGTATGGTATTGTTCATGTTTCTTGTGTTCCTTTTGCATTTTTTTAACAGAAACATTCCAAAACACGAATGTGTAATCTGCTTTATTTCTTGTGTTCTTTTTTCATTTTTGAAATGAACTGGCGTTGGCATTTTTTAAGCCCAATGTGAGAAACATTTCACGCCCAAAAAAATGGGAAAAAAAAAATCTCTTGTGAAGGCAAAGAGGCATTCATGTACTTTTTACATCAAAACATAACCTCAGATTTCAATACCCAAAAACAGTGATAATTCATAGAAATAGGAAAAACTGTATTTTTTTACCTAAAAGCAAAGAAACATATTTGTGTTGGTATTGTGTTGCACAAATTTGGTTTCAGCTTAATAACATTAACTCGATTTGGTCCAAGCCATATCGGTTTGGTTTGGTCTAGTCTTCCTTATGCTTACTAGATCTTGGCAGCCTTATTTAATAATAACAAAAGACACGAGCAAAATGAGCAATTTGCAGTTAGAAGTCTAAAGAGGATTCATGATTTTCCGGCGATGAACACGTAAGTTAATGTGAGCAAATGAGGTCAAAAGCATGAAAGCTTTGAAAAATGTTGATCGATCGAAGCAAACAGTTTATCAGGTGATTGCACATGCATGGATCCTGCATGCTTTTACACTAACACCCCAGCCATGACATACCCTTGATATATATTGGGTACGTTCTGCGCTCACATTCAATTTCACATTTGATCAAAGAGTATAGTTGATTGTAGGTTTACAATGAGCTCGGGTTGAAAGACTAGGTCAAACACTCAATGTTGAACATCCATAAAACGATAAGACGATTCATAATTCCAAATATTTTTAATCCACATTTTGTCCAAAAAAAAATGTTCTACATGAAGGTAGGGTCTTGTCCTCTAAGTTTCTCTCTATTCGCTGGCTCAATAGACCAACCACTCTTTGAATTCGCTCCTTATATGCAGACAATAATGCATGATTCAATTAACAAGGTTAATTCTCACTTTGGGATGTTTGGACACCTGCATTTTGGTAACTTTTACTTTGTTGTTTCCTACTCTTATTAAAGTAAAAACATGAGCATGACTCACTATTATTGGTATACCTTGAACCAGTAGTACATTATAGTGTTTAGATTTTGCATAGAACTTCATACTCCAAAAAAAAAAAAGTCACATGTGAATGGATGGATTAAACACCAGTTTAGACCAATAGATGCTCAACACATAGGATAAAGTAAGGAAACAGAACAGAAAACACTATCATATAACCCCTAGCTGTAATGAATTTTGGCTTGGCATTGTGTTGCAGAAGTTTGGTTTCGGTTAAATAAAGTTAACTCGATTTGGTCCAAGCCATATCGGTTTGGTTTGGTCCAGTCTTCCCTGTGCTTACTAGGTCTTAGGTTATAAGACACGAGTAAAATGAGCAATTTGCTGGTAGAAGTCTAAAGAGGATTCATGATTTCCGGCGACGAACACTAAAGATTAATGTGAGCAAATGAATTGAATGAGGTCAAGAACATGCAAGTTTTGAAAAATGTTGATCGATCGAAGCACAGTTAATGAAGTCAATAATTTAGTCTATGGTTTGTGTATTGATGATGGCTTAGATCAAGCTGTTAGGTCACTGCACATGCATCATGCATGGGTCCAGCTATCATTGCACATGCATCATGCGTGGCTCCAGCCATGCCATAAAATTGGATCACTTGAAAACAGCGATCATCACCTCGTCATTTCTTTCATCCTCACTTGAAGAGAATTGCTGTGGCGTTTCAGAAGCTAAGGGTTTGTTATTATAGGGATTAACCTCAAAAAACCTAGATGTAATTTGAGCCGTTGGATCGTGATACCGATTTTGCCAATATCAGTTGCCACAAAGACGTAGAAACCCTTGAGTTAGAGAATTGACCAATAAGCCCTCTCACGGTGTAGATGTGTGTTCCCAAGATTTTTCATTTTTGTTCGTGCGCCTGTGAGGATATTGTCTACGTAGGCGTGGATTGGTGACACGTTACAATAGGAAGAAAAAAAAAGTTAATTTACGTGTGGGTCCCTTAGTGAATCATAAACTAATGTTCAGTCCCTTTAGTACAATATATTATGCGTGGGTTCTAAGCAAACTAACACTGTTAGTCGCCGTTAAGTATATTCAAATTTCAAACGTGGAGGGACCAAAATGCCCTTCAGGTTATTTAATATAATGTGTTAATATAGTTTAAAAAGAGATAATTGGTCATTTAGCATTAATTATATGATTTAAAAAATATAAATATCCAAAAAAAATACAAATAATAATAATAATAATAATGTAATGTATTAAATAATTCGAAGGGCATTTTGGTCCCTCCATGTTTGAAATTTGAATATACTTAACAGGTATGTTAATCTGGTTAAGACCCACATGTAATATATTGCATTGAAGGGACCCAACATTAGCTTGTGGTCCATTAAGGGGACCTACACGTAATAAACTCTAGAAAAAAAAAATCCAGCGGTTTTAAAAACGAAGGTAAAATCATGAATGTAATTCTTGATATTATCATTTTTCAAATTTATATATTAATTCCCTTTGACTTATCTAATTCAACCTTGAAAGCTTCAGGCCTATTAGTCTATGTGGTGTTGTTAAAATTATATCCAAGATTATGGCCGAAAGATTGAAAGTTTCTTTATGGGGTATAATTGCACCTTACCAATCAACCTTTCTGCCAAATAGACTAATCTCTAACGATATTTTTATTGCTCATGAACTATTTCATTATATCAAGCACTGGAAGAAAGTGAAAGCAATGTACTTAGCATTGAAGTTAGATATGAAAAAGGCCTACAACATATTGGAGTGGCCTTTCATCAAAGGGGTGCTATTGAGAATGGGTTTTTTAGAAAAATGGGTTGCTTTGATTATGTAATGTATTGGTTCAGTTTATTATACTCTTTTGGTAAATGGCACAGAAAGAGAGTCCTTATCCCCGACTAGGAGAATTAGGCAAGGTGGTCCTCTGTCACCATTCCTCTTTATTTTATGCTCACAAGTGCTCTCAGCAATGATTGGAAAAGTAGAAGCAGAAGGGCTAGTGAAAGTGATTAATATCAAAAGGAGCTCCCCCCCCCCCCCCCCCCTTTCCATTTTCACACCTATTATTTGTTGATGTTTGCCTTTTATTCTCTTAAGTGAAGTTAAGTCAAATGATTGAGCCAAAACAATGTTTGGAGCATTATTGCAAGGCTAATGGACAGGAGATTAATCTAAAGAAGTCTTCAATCACTTTTAGTCCCAACACCCACAGAAGATTCAAAGCATGGGCTTCTAAGGTACTAAAAGTTCCCTACAACTCAGGTTCAATGAAGTATCTTGGATTACCCTCTAAGATAGGTGTATCCAAATCTGAGGTCTTCAAGGGCTTAACAGAGAAGACATGTAGTAAATCAAGGGTTGGAAAAACTGTATGCTCTCGACTGAAAGCAAGGTAACTCTTACTAAATTAGTTACAACCTTTCTATCTACATATGTTGCTTCCCATTTGTCACACCCCACCCGTCGGTCTCGGTTACCCGCCCGACAACCCGTGGGTGCGATCCGTCACAAGATCCAAGGTTTTAGTCTATCAACAATATTTAAGACAAATACAGATAATCATGAGCAAGAATATCCAATAACTAAATTAAATGAATTACAGAAGCCCAAAATGCTCCAATAACAAGGAAAGAAAATAAAGAATAATGAATAAGTCAAAAATGAGGGCAGCGGAATAAAAGTGTTTAAATCAGTTTCTTTCCAGTTTGTTTCTCTAAGTTAATGAACTTAGATTCCAGTTTAATGAGGTGAGGGGTCCTCCAATTCTTCTCCAGTCAGACCATCAACCGGTGCGATAAGCACACTCCATGCACCCGCAGGAACTCCCGCACATGCTATTTCCATCTCCCGTCGGGCGGTGCCACGTCTTCTTCAAACGGGATGGTTCCTTCATAGGGAACCAACCCATCTTCGATACAATTCCTTCCTCTCGTATAGGCTAAAAACATACAAAGAATAAAGGAATGAGTTCTAAAGAACTCGCAAGAAACAATCATATATCTCATCCATCATCCAAAAATACCATGATACAACAGTAATATGAATGAATGCAAAACATGAATGATGCTATGATTTCTAACTATGCAAGTCTCTAATAGCTGACATGCTTTAAGATAAACACCAGCCCTCCTCTGGGTAAGTCTCATCACTCTGATCCGGCAAGGACTGGTTACCTCTGTAGGGATCCAGGGAAAAAGGGAAAGTCCACACTGCTCACTGAGACCATGGTTAGGGGTTAAGTCCACACTCTCTCACCACGACCATTGGTAATGAGTACTGGCGCATGTCTGGGTTTCTAATCCAATGCAAGGTCATAATGGTTACATGTCTACATGAAGTCCAGATACATCCCCTATGGCACCGACCAACTCGGTTCAGTATCCTTCGCAACCTAGGAGTAAGAATCCTCACGGACTGGCTACCTCTGTTGGACTCTACTCCATAACCCTATGGTCATCCACATATCATTGGGGCGGATGCTCTCATGATTCCTCCCGACACCCGGTCCGGTCCTTGGACATCCATGAGCCCAACCCTAACATATGCAACCCTACCATTTCATGACCAACAGTGGACCACCAAGTCACATCACTGTCATCACGGGTCACTCGGTTTCAATTCCCCTACCGAAAGGGTAGTAGCATGTGGGGTACCTAGCCATGCAATCTAGACTCATCCTAACAATGTCATCAATTAATCATGATAGTGCTTTGAAGGCATCACAGAGGCTTGTGTCCCATTCCACAGCCTCCTGATAACATCAGCCAAGATATCCCAAAAGGAATACCCCAACTATCATAATCATATACCAACTACCACCATCTCATAACAATCACAAACCACAAAGTAAACATGAAATCAAAGTAAACAGCAGTAGTATGACAGCATTATATATGAAACTACAGCAGTATATATTGGTACAGATTAAGAATAACAATTACTAAATCAACATGTCAAGTATACATAAATAGATAAGATAGACTGTCCTTACTTGCATATACTGAAACGTCCGTAAAATGGAATCCAGTAATTATTAGTAGACTTTTCTTTTAAACAGTAATCACCTAAACACAGGGTTATTAGAATATATAAGTCACATAAACCAAATTGAATCAAAACCGAAATCTATTTGGTCACTGTTTACCAGCCGATCGCTTGTGCCGGTCGCTTAGGTTAAGCGACCGCCACTAGTGACCGCCCCAAAAACAGTGAGCTTCAATCCGAAACTCAGGCTTCTGATTACTCGATTTCAATCCGGTTTTCGAGTAATCTCATCCTAAGTCTCGAATTAAACACTCCCTAAGCCAAAAGGGTAAGAGAAAACAATCCCCTATCATCAGTGGATTATCCCTAACCCTCTCCTTTATTGGATTTTCCATCTCACGTGACGTGGTTCCGTTTATGGTTATTCCATCTCACGCAGATTAAAAAAAAAGGGTAAAGAATAACCAAGGGGTAATCACAGTGACGAGGAAAAAGGGTAAAATCAAACTAACGGAGATAAGAGAGTAGAGAACGAAGGGTTAGTTCAATACCTCACACCAAAAAGCCAGAGAAGAAGAGAACTGATCCTCCAAACCACTGTCAGTACTCCAGAGACTCTTTCGGATCTTCCCCGCAGCCGTCTTAACTCCCAAATAAGAAATAACGAATAAAGTAATCGTTAATGAGACGGAGTTTGCCTTTTATAGAAGTCTGGGGGCAAAATAGGGCAAAATCCCCGAAAACAGACCGGGCGGTCGCTTGGGCCGGTCGCTTAGGTTAAGCGACCGCCACTAGTAACCGCCCCCATGTAATTTGCCATACAAGGGTGCTTTTACTAGGGGGTTGATACCCAAGGTCAACCTAGCCCTAAATAAGAGATGGGGGAGATCTTACCTTCATTCCGGACATCTCTGAACGACACTTGACTTCCAGAATTTCCCACACCAGCCAAGGCAGGCTTTTCGGACATAGGATCCAGATCCATGGGTCCTGGGTATGGATCATGGGCTTCAATCCGGATACTCCACAGGTTCACCCGACTAGACCTTCGGGTTCTCGGACCTGGAATACGGATCTCGGGTTAGAAATACGGGGGGTATTACACCATTTCTCATTACCTAAGAGTCATCATAGTGAGGTAAGGAAGGCCATGAGCAATTGTATATGGGGTCAAAAGGAATCAGAAAATAGAATACATTGGGTGTCGTGGACTAGAATGTGTAAATACAACGAAGATGGTGGGCTGGGCCTTAGGAGAGATCCCACTTTACATAATTGAGCCTTACTATGTCGAGTTGCTTGGAAACTATGGCAAGATCCCAATTCACTTGGGTTCAAACCATGAATGCAATCTATTTTCCTAGATGTGGGTTATTAGAAGCTAACATGGGCCATAATCCATCTTGGGCCTAGAGGAGTGTGATGGTTGGACTCAAGGTGTTAAAGTCGGGCCTTGTATGGAAATTGGGCTCGGGGAAGCGTATTGATCCATGGGAAGATAATTGGATAGTTTGTAGAATGGGCTTCATGGTGTCCCGTGAGAAGCTCACCAAGAATTTTGGAGTGTTGTTAATGGAGCTGCTAAGTCGCCCTCTCATGATCAATTTCCATCTCACAGTGGTGTTTCTTCTCTGAGTGAGGGGGACTCCCACTTGGAAACAATCGTTTGGTGTGATGTAGCAGTGCCTTTGGAGGGTGAAGCAGGTGGTGTAGGCTTTGTGGCTTTAGATAGTGACAAGAACATTTTATGTACTGCTTCTAAACCATGTGTCATTCCAGATTACTTGTTTGGGGAAACTATTGCGATTCTTTCAGCTTTACAATGGGTTGTGTCAGAGGGACTTGAAAGGGTGGAAATCAGATCAGATAGCGTGGCTTTGGTCAATTGGCTGAATGTGGGAAGTGGCAATGGTTCCTTTGTAGTAGAATCTGTTGTAAAGGATATTGTCTTTGTAACGCATCATCTCCAACAATGCTCTTTTTCTTATTTTTCTAGAGAAATGAATTATATTGTTCATTTTCTAGCAAGGAAGGCATTGTCTGTTGAAAGTAGGACACTTGGCCGCTTTCCTCTTCTTTGCTTCTTGAATTATGTAATCAGGTTGCCTTGGCTTTTGTCTTTCAATGAAGAATTGGTTTACGAAAAAAAAATTTTCTTTTTTTAACGTTATATTAATTTCAACCAATTAAATATTAACTTGGACACATGCCAAAATAGTATTGCATTTTTATCCTTTAACTAGTCAAACAAGTAGAAAGGATGAGACCTTGAAAGAACCTACAGCATGGGAAGGAATGCATGGCTAAAAAGGTTTTTGAGAATAACCTTGTTCATGATGTAGAGGTTTACATATACTTATATATTTTTCAATACATCTTTTAAAATCTACAATAGAATCATTATAAGTAGATATTCCAAACATAAAAATTCTATTTTGCTTTTCCAAACTTCTTTTACATTTGACCGAAATGATCTCAAGTTTCCATCCCAAAAGAAAATGATTTTGAGTACTGATTTTCGAAAAAATAGTTAAACTTAAAAATAAAAACCAGAGCAAAGAGAGCCTTAAAATTTAGGGTAATTTTCATCTGGACCCCCTAAAGTTTGATCTATGTCATTTTTAGTCCAAATAAATGGACACTTTGTATCTGCCTCCCCTGATGTATCCAATAAGATCAGTTTAGGACAAATGGTGATTTTTATGACCAAAATACCCTCAAATAGTGTGAGTTCACTTTAAAAAATTATTTTTTATCTTTGTACTTTAAGGATTTAAAGTTTCTTAATTTACAAAAACAACTCATTATTTAACCGACTCTCAAATCCCTCTTATTTTCATAGGGAGAGAGCACTGGAACGAGCTCAGGAAGAGAGAGGAGGAAGATCCCGGATTACGACAGGCAAGGCACATTCGACGAGGATAGGCGTGGAAGCTGCTCTGGTGGAGGTGGTGATCAGAGCCAGTAGATGGAGCAGATGGTTCGAAGGGCTCAGAATCTGCCCCAGATGTGCCGCTTGAACAGGCCCCAGTACTGTCAGATTAGGGAGCGCTACTGAGCTTTCCGAAGTTTGGGTTGAACCTTAAGAACTAATAGTTCTTAGAAGACGACTAATGGAGAGGGGGGTAAGGCAAAGTTGTAAAAAAGCACATTATCGTGCTTTGTACGCTTTATTAAAAGCTAATGCATTTGCCCACTTTTATCCAAGTTCTACCTTCTAGAGTATAATCAATCTTACACATTTGGCGAAAGAGAGGGAGGATTAATCATTAATTGAGTCCTTTCTCAGCCCGGTGCATCTACGATTCTTTTTCCCTGTAAGACGTTGAAACCGATCTATTAACCTAATTGGGCGATTCTCTTAATCCCTCTGTTATAGATCGTGGGTTAATCCAAACGGTAGGTCTCACAAAGATCAATTCCATCACAGAAGGATTCAGAGAAAACAAAAGGGATTTAAGAGTCGGTTAAATAAGGGGTTGTTTTTGTAAATTAAGAAACATTAAATCCTTCAAATATAAAAATAAAATTAGTTTTTAAATCTATACTATTTAAGGGTATTTTGGTCATACAAATCACAATTTGTCCTTAATTAATCTTATTGGATACCTCAGGGGAAGCAGATGCAAAGTGTTCATTTATTTGGACTAAAAATGGCATAGATCAAACCTCAGGGGGTCCAAATGAAAATTACCCTAAAATTTAAAACCATTTTTCCTTCCCAATTGCATCATTCTTTTTTATCTTTTTAACTTTATTTTGATTACCTCAAATAAGAACATCCCAACCTAATACTCTCACCACTCTCACCATATGGTGGAAGTATTTTTGGAAATTACCCCTAAACTCCAAATTTTAAAATTTCTTTTGACATCTTCTAAATGCAGGACTACCGGTCAAGGCAATACTAGCTCAATGGACACGTATATCTTCAGCATGCGAGCTTTGTGGAAATTGTATGGAATCTCTTTGGCATATATTTCTTTCTTATGAATGGACGAAGAGAATTTGGGCAGCGGGCCCTCTGGGACTTAGAACGGAAAGACTTACACATACATCCATCAGTAACCTATGCAAATCTTTCATCCTAGATCTTGGTTTTGATAAACCATCTAAAAGATGGGTAGTGTTTGTCTTTATAATCACATGTTATTTTGTTTAGAAAAAACAGAACAAAATATTTAATAAGCATGCTCCCAACCCCAAAAGAGTTTTAAATAACATTTCAAATTTGATCAAAGATCTAAAACTCAAAACACAAGAAACATCAGAAACCACACACATTTTGACACAAGAAAAGATTTCTAAACCAAATATTTGCTTTTGTAAAAGTATGACTAACTTGAGTCAACTACCAATCTTGATGTGTGCATAACTCAAGTTTGAACAGTATCGGATGTCGTGTGAGACTATTTTGGAAAGGACAACTAAAGTATGTCAATATGGGAGGATTAGGGAAACAAAATACCACTATGGTACTCCTGTTTGGATTAAATGACAGAATAGACCAAGCACTAGGGGTGCAAGTTGCAAGTTTGGCCCTAGCGGCCTTGAGCCGCCCTAAGCCTACCCTGAGCCCGAATGGGGCTTGAGCTAAAGATTTTGGCCCTAAGGGCGGGTTAGGGCCAAAATATTCTGGCCTTGAACTAGGGTTAAGGGCTGGCCTTGCCCAGCCCATCCTGGCTCGGCCCTGATTTTGGCCCTAATCTTGGCCCTAATTCTGGCCCTGATTTTGACCCTGATCTTGGCCTTGATTCTGGCCCTGATTTTGGCTCTGATCTTAGCCTTGATTCTAGCCCTGATCTTGGCCCTGATCTTGGCCCTGATTCTGACTCTGATCTTGGCCCTAATTCTGACCCTGATCTTGGCCATAATCTTGGCATTGATCTAGGCCCTAATTATGGCCTTGATTTGAGTCTAGACCCTCCACCCATATGGAGAGGAATTAATTATAATCCACATTGGTGAATATTTGACACGTGTCAAATTTTAAAAACATGATCATGTTTTGTGAAAAATTAATAAAAATAAATTATATCATCATTACTAATGTAGTAAGCATTCATCTGATTTTGACTAGATCCTGACCCTAATTTTGGCTCTAGTCTTAATGTTAATTTGACATTGATCATGTACTAGATTTTTACCTTAATCTTCATATTAACATTGATATAACTATAAGTCTCTACTTTGACCTTCAGTCATTTTGATTATATTCGACTATGAATTTATTTTTTATATTATTTTTAAGATAATTTATATTTTTTGAACCAAGTCATTTTTAGTTCCCAAAAATCATTGAGTTTTTTTTTTCTTACTAAGGCAATATAATATATTATAAATAATAAAAGTTACTATATAGAAAATTAATATCTAACAAATCTACACCGAACTCGTCATGAATATTGAAATCTTTCTTTTGCCTCCAATGTGATATTTCAGGAAAATCTTTTTTTAAGGACAGATAACTATGTTTGTAATTAAAATATTATTTTCTTTAATTACGAAAAAATATCAATACTAAATTATCATTGATTTACTTGTTAATAAATTTTTGAATATGGATTTTTTTGTTGAATAAAGATATCAAGGAGAGGTTTTCAATTTTCATCACCAAAATAATTGGAGAAGTTTTCAATTTCCATCAACAAAGCAATGAGAGACTTAATAAATAATTATGGAATATGAATTTATTTATGTTTAAAGCAACACTATCAACTTATTAATTATTTTATCATTTTATTGGAGTTTAAATCTTATATTTCTATGAATTTTATTTTTAGTTTACTTGTGATACTTTTATGTATTTTTTTTTTTAATTTTTTTTTATTAATTTACATTTGATATTTTAGGTCCAATGATAGGACCAATTACGGCTAGGGCCAAGTTTGGCCAATCAGGGCCAAAGACAAAACTAATTAGGGTCAGGGTCAGGGATAGGGCCAAATAAGACCAAGATCAGTGCCAGAGCCAGGAACAAGGCCAGAGCCAAGGACAATTACGGTTAAGGCCAATCAGGACCAAGGTTAGGGTCAATCAGGGCCAAGGAAAGGGCCAATTAGGATCAACCCATCCCAACCCGACCCAATTAGGGCGAGAATGAGCTTGGCTTAGCCTTGTAGGGCTTAGGACTAGGGGCAGTAATCATTAGCCCTGAACTAAGATTAGGGCAAGAATGGGTTCAGATTAGAACATATAGGTTGGATTGGGATTGCAAAAACCCGACTCAACCCGGCCCAATTGTAGCCCTACCAAGCACAGCTCTTCAACTTTGTTACTAAAACACAAAACTTGACCAATAGCCTATATCCCAATTTTAGGACATTTAACTTTTTGTATTAAGGATATTAACTTAGTAAGTTTAGTCGCACCACACTCGAGCAATGGTTCAACTATAGACATTACATCTCACTGTGCGGAATAGAGTGGAGTGGCCTTTATCCTGTCCATGGGCAGGGGTTTGTTACTCCTGGGTTCAAACTCCTGGGTTCTTGGTTTATTGTTATGTAATTCTGTTTTATACCTAAAAAAAAACTACCAGACGTTACAGACACTACTACTTGAAGAAAAAAAAAAATTCTTTTGATTTACTATCGACTTCTCAAAGGAGACGAGGAACAGCAATGGAAAAACGAGCGATGGAGGATGAGGGGAGAAAATAGTCTGAAATGGGAGTTGAAGAGTTTCTATGAGTATTCAGGTTCTCGCTAATGGATTTAAATTACTTCAAATTATACTTAGATCTCAGCCGTTATTCTCGCCTTGTAGTGGTGTTCTGCTGTGCATAAGAGAGAAAATGTGCATAACAGAGAAATATGGACAGCTAAGGATTTTCATCCGGAAGTTTCCCGCTTAATCAATGATCCCGTTCACCGTTCTTCTGCTTAGTCACACATTCAGATATAAAATTAAATTAATAAGGAAAGGGGATAAGAAAACCCTAAAAGTTCCATTAATGCATTTCGGAGGAACTGCGACCTTCTATGAAAGAAAATTGAAAATTTACATTAAAAAAAGTAATCGTAATTATCTTGAAACCAAGTTCTGTGTCCCATTGGAAGTATTCCATCACCAGACAAAGAACAAAAACGGGATTTCAGAAAGAACGTAGCGAAGAGAATAAAATTGGATCACTTGAAAACAGAGATCATCACCTCTTCATTTCTTTCATCATCAAACCCAAAACCCGATTCAAACTTAAATAAGCATGGAAGAAGAGAAAAATACAAACACAGAAAACGAATACGCAATGTGGGGAAGAAGACGATGACGGAGAAAAACTAGTTTGCTACGGAGATATCCAGGAAGAAGATTGCTGTGATGTTTCTGAAGCTAAGATTTTATAATTATAGCGATTAGCCTCAAAACCCTAGACGTAATTTTAGCCGTTGGATCGTGGATATCGATTTGGCCAAAATTGGTTGCCAAAAAGACCTAGAAACGGGAAACCCTCGAGTCAGAGTCAGGGAATTGACCAATAAGCCCTCTCGGGGTTTTGAGGTGGGTTGATGGGTTTCTCTTCTAGATATATTACAAGTTTTTCGTGTGGGTTTGGGGGCAGACTTGCAAATAGATAGTCGAAATTTGTATTTAAATTCATATCTATTTTTGTATAGGGTTATCTGAATTTAAAATTTTTCTTATTAGAAAATATCTCTATCCGTCAAATATAAGCAACTAGATTCAAGTAATTTTTTATTGGGTCGGATAACATCCAGTTTAAAAAATAGATTAAACTTTTTTTTTTTTAATATAGTATGTTTAAATTTTAAATGGTATCTTATCAACTGACATTTTGATACTCATTAAGTCTAAATCGGTTGATCCTAGTTAATAGGTTGAAGTCACCATAAACCCCATCAATTATTCATAGTAGTTGGCCGAATCATGGAAAACCTATTAGATTAAATATTAATTTTCTCTAAAAGGCCGGTAGTCGAATTTGAAAATTGTTAATCAGCAACCAAAAATAAAAAATCTAGAAATTAAAAAAATAACAATCGGCAATCAGTAATCGGGTAGTTTATTGAATCGTATAATTATCGGATATCTAATAATGTTTTGGATTCAAATTCAAATATCTCCTCCATATTTTCGTCAGATATCAAATTGAATTTGGAAAACAGCTTTGCTTGTCAAATTTAGATACGGATAGTGATGCAGGCAAGCCAAATCCGATTGTTTATATGTCTAGTTTGGAAGTGTGTTGATGAGTTTCTCTTCAATACCATTGATTAGAACCATGATCTTGTTTGATACCCATTTGTTGAGAAAGTCGATTGTGATAGAATAGCTTGAATAGACCAGTGTGATTCCAAGCCCTTTATTTATAATAAAGTGAAAAGAAAACAATTACATAAATACCCTTACTCGGATAATAAAAAATAGAAAACTACATGAACTAAAATTCCAAATAAAATTTGAACTATTAATAGAACTTAACCAACACTCTCCCTTAATTTGAGGCGTAGATGTTAATCATGCTCCGTTGCCTACAATAGGAAGAAAATCTCATTCCTTCAAACCCTTAGTGAAAATATATGTCACTTAATCTCCAATCTCACAAAATGCATGCAAATCAACCCTTATTCCAGCATTCCTTCAAGAAAAAATCTATTAATTTCAATGTGCTCAGCTCGATTATGTTTGCACAAGATTATTAGCAATACTGATGGCAGCCTTGTTGTCACAATACAGCATCATAGGGTTTGAAACTTGAATTTTAATATCTTCTAATAGACTTTTCAACCATAGTAGCTCACAAACTCCATGAACTATAGCTCTATATACTGGATAAAGCTACTACATTTTATTTCTTACTAGTCCAAGTAACGAAATTACCTTCAACAAAGGTACAGTAACTCGAAATTGACTTCCTGTTAGGAGACCTAGCCTTGTCTATGTCAGTGTAAACCCCTACTGTAATAACTCCCATATTCCTAACCCGAAAGTCAAATTGCAAGTCTGAGTTCCCAAAATTCTAGCCAGAAGAAGTTGTGGGCCATCTAGATTGAAGCCCATGCTTTGGCTTCTAAGTCCATGAATCTTGCTGAAGATGGCATAGAACCTGCCTTATTAAGAACTGGAAGAAGATCCAATCGAAACCCGAATGGATTTGGATATGTGGATATTTAGTGGGAGAAATGTCTAGTTGGAAGATGTCCATGAGTGAGGTAAGAGCCCTCCACATGTTGGTTAAGGTTGAAGCAGAGCTAGGAACCAACCGAGAGTGCAAAATTCCTAAGTATTAAAAAATACTAGGGGTTTGCTTAAGGCGGTTGATTGGAAAATTTCGCTGAAAAACCCTATTTTGCCCCTGGCACCTATTTAAAGCCTTCAACGACCTAATTTTGTATTATTTTATTCTTAATGGCTGATGTGGACTGAGAAGAGTCAGAGAACACGTGGTTGGTGGAAGAGGGCCTCTTTTCGCGAAGAATCTTTCAAGTTTTCTTTGACTTTCGTATGCTAAGTGAAGGTAAGTTTAACCACTCTCTTAATTTATTAATTCCATCTTATTAGAGAGTAGTTATTCTTCCTCTAGTTCTGTTGCGGGTGGATTGGATTAATATATTTCTTTCCCATCAATGATCTTGATTAGATCATGTCAAGAGGAGTGGATTTTATATCTAATTAATGGCGGATTTTATTGAAGAAAATAACGTAGATCTAGATTCTTCCTTCTGAGACTTGTAGTTTGAGTGACTTCTCTGGTGTTCTAAAGATGTGGTTTAGAATTAGATTAACCCAAAATCAATTCGAGGATGGGTGATCAAAAGTCTGAATTTTGGACTTAGGATTTTACTAGAGACTGGAGTGGTTGCTTAGGGCGGTTGATCAATTTGACCAACTGCCTTAAGCAATCGATTGGGTTCCAAAGGCTATTTTGAAGTTGTTTCTGCTCAGTTTGAACCTAGGCTCTAATGTAACTTTATGATCTTAACCTAGGGATTTTTTGGGATATGTAGGATAATTGTTTCTAGGATTTAACATGTTTTTCTGTCCTTCTTCCGGTAAGTTAAGTAAGGACACAAATGCATACATAACTATATTGCTTATTATAATGATTTGATGATTGCCCTACACATATTAATGACTTTATATCTTGTTGTAGTTATCGTCATGTTTGTTTACTCATTGATTATGATTTGTGAATAATGTGTATTGTCTTTTACTTCTTTTGTGGAATGTTTTTGTTTGGTGTGAATATAAATTGGGGAATACCTAGTTTGGTACTCCTAGCTTGGGATGTCAGGGATTGTGGTATGGGACATTGTCCTCTGATACCCCCAATACTTTCATAGTTGTTGTCCTTCATAATTAGGGTGTCTAAATGCATGGTTAAGTTACTCATGCATGCTACTACCCTTTCGAGAGGGGTATTGAAGCTGAGTGACCTGTGATAGCAATGACGTTGTCCTGTGGGCATTCAAAAGATATAACTAGTCCATGTGAAGAGACATAGTGGCCCCACTATTTATCATGCAATGATAGGGTTGCAAATGTTAGGATTTGGCTCATGGGCATCCAAAAGACAGCTTGAGTGTCATGAGGAGATATGAGAGGTATCTGCCCTAACAATATGTGGATGACCATAGGGTTAATATATAGATGACCATAAGGAATATGATCCAAAAGAGGTAACCAATCCTTGAGGATTTACATTCCTAGGTGGAGAAGGATACTGAATCAAAAGGGTACTAGGTATAAGGAAAGGTATCTAGATCACATGTAGTGTGTTGCCTTATAACTTCGCATTGGGATAGAATCCCCAACATGCGACAATACTCAAATCAATGGTTGTGGTGAGAGTGTGTGGACCTGTAGCCCAGCCATGGTTAATGATGAGGATTGTACCCCTTACCTAGGATCCCAACGGAGGTAGCTAGTCCGTGAGGGATCAAAGTGACGAGATCTACCCAAAGGAGGGTTGGTGTTTATCTTAAAGCATGTTTGCCTAGATAGAGACTCGCACAGTTAAATTTCTATATGCATTCATAATATAGCATTTCATCTATTCATCTCTTGCTTACTGTGTGATCATGGCATATATATGGAATTATAGCCTTATGGAGTTCATTAGAAGTCATCCTTCTGGATTTTCTTCCTTCCTTCAGATGCCTTTGCAGAAACATGAGAAATTCCATATGCATGGGAGAACACCGTTGCAGAGATACTGGAGGTTCCAGTAGGACCTAGTTATGTTGAACACGAAGCTTCTTGCGGATGCATGGAGGGCTCTTACGGCCCCCATTGACAAGAAAAGAGCCTTGGCCATTCACCACATGGATAAGGGGATGAAAGAGGGTCTCGTGACTTTGTTTATAGAGAGATTTGAGATCTAATACCCTAAAAAGCTGCAGGGTAATAACAAACCATGACGAGACACCTTTTTGTTAATTTTTGCTTCTGCTGATACATTCCTATTTGATTCATTCAGTGGTCATTCTTGAATTTTGGAACTTTATTTCCAGAATTAAATATTAAAAAAATTCTTTTTGCTCTTGATTATGGGATTGTGTGTCTTATTTATTATTGATAGTGTAATTGAGATCTTGTGGTTGTGGATCACATCCACAGGTTGTCGGGTGAGTCTGATACCGTCGAGTGGGGTGTGACATCTACCCTTAGATTATTAGTGGGTGATAAAAGTTCATTTTCTAGAGCTCCCTTCAAGTACTGCAGTATTCTAATAACAACATTCATATGAGTGAATAAGGATCATGCATGAACTGACTTACTATTCATACAACATAAGCAATGTTTAGCATGGTGTGGGACAACTAAATAAGCTTCCTTTACCAGTTTTTAATATCTTCCTTTATCCACTAGTTCTCCCTCTTTCTCCTTAAGTATAGCTCCAACCTCAATAGATGTATCAATTGCTTTACACCCCCAACATTCTCACTTCTGATAATAAATCTAGAACATACTTTCTCTGTGATAGGTATATACCCTTCTTTAATCGAGCCACCTCAATTCCTAAGAAGTACTGTAACTTCCCTAAATATTTAATATCAAACTCTTTGGCAAGAAAGTCCTTCAACCTTTGTATTTTCTCACCATCATTCCTTGTGATAACAATATCGTTCACATAAACAACAAGAAGTGTGATATCCGTACTTGACTTCTTGACAAACAGTGTATAATCAACATTGCTTTGCTTGTACCCAATAGAGGTAATAGTCTTCTGGTGGAGTCCAAACCAACATCTAGGAGACTGTTTTAACCCATATATTGACCTCTTCAATCGAAAAACTTTCCCTACAGTATTGTCATCAGAGAAATGATGTGGGATCTTCATGTAGACTTCCTCTTCTAACTCCCCATGCAAGAAGGCATTCTTTGTATTTAGTTGGTGTAGGTTCTAGTGTTTGTTCATAGTCATAGATAATAGAACTTTGACAATGTTCAATTTCATAACAAGGGCAAAAGTCTATTGATAATCAATCCTATAGGTTTGGGTAAACCACTTTGCAATTGGTCACAAGAAACATATTTAGCCATGGGATGCTGAGTACAAGATCTAACTCCTTTTCTAATAACAATAGGAAGATCAGAAGAAGGTACCTCAAAAGGAACAATAGAATCTATTCTAGAGTAAGGGACTAAAGTGATAACATGGCACATTTCTTCACCTGCTTTAGCCAATTGTAATTCTTCCTCTGATAAGTTTGCACCTCCTTATTCTAGTCAATTTTGTTTTGAAAGACCTCAATAGTGTGCCTTGCAGGAGTGGTCTCCCCCTGACCGCGTTCTTCACATGGTTCAAAAAATGGAGGGGGAGAATTAGAGTCCTCCGGCATATAGGCTAAAGTCTCCTCCTGATTAAACTCTTCCTGAGCTCCTAAGTTGTGTTGTGGTGGTGTGTGGGAGTCTATGTATGTGGTAGGAAGGTCCAGAGTTTGAAAGAACACCTCTCCTCTAGGATTCCCCCCCCCTTGAAGAGATGTATACTAAGGGCAAAACTCATTAAAAATTACATCCATGGACACAATAGTTTTCTTGGAAGGAGGATGATAACATTTGTACCCCTTCTAAGTTGCAAAATACCCCAAAAATATACTACATAGGCTATAGGGAGTTAGCTTACTCTGATGGGCTGTGATTCTGTCATAACACATACAACGAAAAACCTTTAGGGGAATAACAAAGGAAGAGTTTCTAGAGAATCTCATTAGGACATTTAAAACCATGTACCTATTGGGCATCCTATTCATAAAGTAAGAGCCACTGAGTATGGCATCACTTCAGTATTGGTTAGGGACACTTGTAGCAATCATAATAAAATGGGCAATCTCTAATAGATATCGTTTCTTCCTTTCGGCAACCCCATTCTGAGCAGTCGTATCAACACAACTGATCTGGTGTATTATGTTAGAGTCAGAGAGATATCTTAGAAAGTCACCATCAATATACTTTGTGCCATTGTCACTACGAAGGATTTTCACATTGGCATTGAATTGAGTTTCAATCATATTATAAAAATTACAAAATCTCATTTTTTTTTTGTTTAAAAGATAAATCCACGTAGAACGAGAGTGACAATCAACAAAAGTAGCAAAGTATTTATTGCTAGTAATAGACACACGTCGGCAGGGGGCCCATACATTAATACAAATTAACACATAAGGAATGGATATTTTATTGTGAAGAGAAGGTAAATAAGTAGAATTAATATGCTTCACAAAGAAAATTCATGAAACTAAATCAATAAATATTTTCTTATGAGTTCTTAGAGGAGGGGTGACCGAGCCTAGATGCCATTGATTAAGGTCTAACATTACCAAATGGACATGATGAGAAGATGTAGCCAAAGCAAAAGTAGATCATCCAATTGGCTCTAGCAGATAAAGTCCATTGTTTAGTTTATCATGTCCAATCTCCTTCCCCATACCAGATCATGGAAGACATAATAGGATGGAAAAATTTCACTTTACAATTCAAGTCATGTGTTAGACTACGAATAGAAAGTACATTAGTAGATAAGGAAGGACATGCAAAACTTTAAACAAGAAAAGAGATGGAAAATGTCAAATGGTTCATTTTCCAGCAATAGAAGAATAAGAGCCATCAGCAATTCGAACTTTATCTTTCCTGAAAGTTGGAGAATAATGTATGAAAAAAGAGGACTAACCTATCATACGATCTATGTCACATCCCGCCCTAAATCCACCAAGGGGGTACCCTATCTGGATTACCCGGGGAGTGAATCACGGTCCCGCCGATCAAGTTTAGGAACGATCATAGCCACTTAGCACAATAATATAATCAAAAGCAAGAACAATTCCTTGTATTCAAATAATTTAATAATAAAAGTCTAGAAAAGATATCAGAAGGTTTCACAAATAATATCAGAGTGCGGAAATGATACAAATAGGACAAATAGTCAAAGTGTGAAAAGGAGGGAGGAAACCCATCCTATAATAATAGCGGAAGGTAGATCGACTAAAATTAAGGGTTACAACCGGTTCCCAACATGACAAGGGAACAGACTAAACTACGGTCTCAACAAATTAACTAAAAGGTTAAAAAGACAATGGGACGATATCCCAACACTAGCGCACAAGTGCAAAGGCTGAATTGCTCCAGATAAGTCCCAATCTCGGACTACTAGTCTTTATCAACTTGTACACCGTGATTAGTGGGTACGGGTCATCAACTTGGTCTTCAGAGTGTTGACCATCATAGTCAACAGTGGTGGTACCTGCAGTAGAGTCTAACAAAAATGTTGCAAAAATGAGTGAGTTCAAAAGAACTCAGCAAGGCAGGTTATTCCACAATAACATAGATACATGATACAAAACATAGCATGATGCAATATGATATGAAACACATGATGCAATTATGATTCTAACTCTATGTATGCTAGTCTCTATTGGTAGACATGCTTTAAGCCATAGCACCGTACTTCTTTGGGTGGTCGGTCACTCCCCCTCAATCATACAAGATATCTTGGGTCTGCCAGGGAAGTTTGGTAAAGTCATCTAAAAAACCATGGTAAGGGAATCAGTCACCACTCTCTCACATCACCATTTGGTATAAGTACTGGCGCATGTCACAGTAAAGCCTAGCCCAATGCAAGTCATCTACTCAGTCTTATCAAGTCAGATCCAGATACGCCCATTCCTTGCCCCCGGCGATCCTTTCCGGTATCCTTCACACTAGTCAGCGAAATCCCAGATTTCGGACTCATCAACCCTATTGGTCATCCACAAATAGTAAACGAGAAGCTCTCACGTCCTCTCATGGATTGGTTACTGATCTTGAGCGCCCATGAGCCCAAGTCTAGCCATTTGCAACCCTACCAATAAATGGCCCCTTTCAGGTATCCGTAGCATGGTTTATGTCCCCTACCGGATTGGTTATCGCCCTAGAGCGCCCATCAAACCATACACTACCACGGGTCGTTCGATCTCAATGCCCTTCTGATTCGGGTCTGATACGATAGGGACATCCTAGCCATACATCTAGACAAGTCCTATATATGTCATCCAATAATTCGGAAAAGCGTCGATGGGCATCTTCGGAGAACATCCCATACTATTCCCTCCGATGTCCAAGGACAGAAATGTCAATAGGACATTCCCCAATCCCAAATCATACCTATTCAATCACATTCTCAATTCCATTATACCATACATAAATGACATTTCATCATATAGAAAGATACATATCATGACATGATCAGTTACATATGAATTTATTAAGAATACATAATCATGATAACAAAAGAATATGTAAACATGGCACTACTATACTTGAAGTACTTATAACAGTCATATATTGTAGGAAATACGATAAAGAAGGTAAATCTACTAAGTCTCTAACATAGAAGCAAGAATCACATAATCTATGTAGTTATGGTAACAACCGTCCTTACCTTAAGTCACGATGATGATAATCCAATAATCTCAAAAGAATGATCCAAAGATGGTAATAAGACCCTAGACAAACATAAATGAAAGGTTAGAAAAGAAATCGGGAAAATCGGAGGTCGAACGGATCAAAACGGAGCAAGGTTGCTGTCCGCAACAAGTTTGGTCGATGGCATCGACCAAAGAGGATCGACCAAGATTGTCTTCGGGGCTGCATAATGGGTTTTGGGGATTTTGGTCCGAAATGGGTCTTCCGGGGTTTTGATCGATCCGAAACTTGGAGGGATGATTAATAACAATGTAAGAACACTACCTAGCAAGTATTATCACAATCCAATGGTCCAAATGAAAACCCCCAAATTGAGGTCATATGTTCTAAAGACAAGAATCCTAGCATTCATGAGAAATTGATGGAATTGAAAGGGAAGCTAGAGAATTAGTTGGGGAATAGGTTAGGAACATCATTACAATCATTTGCAAGCCAGAGATTAGACTAATCATACTCCACATCTCAGTTTAGTATAAGAAATCAATTTGTTAAACAAAGAATCATGGTAATGCATATGTAAGGATCAAGATGCAAGTGAGGCATAGCAAGAATGAAGGAAAAGCAAGTATAAATGGGAAGAGACGTTCATGGCAAGGTGTTTGCAAGGTTGCAGCACCTTGGCCATGGTCTCATCAGTAAAAGAAGAAGGGAAGTGAGTAGAATAGAGAGCAAGAGAGAGAATCATACCTTGGAAGATGATAGTTGGAGAAAAGAGACAATGATTATTGTAGAAGATCATCACCCAAGCCAAAGAGGAGCCTAAGAGGAGCCTTCCCACATTCTCAGATGTTGAAATGAGTGAAATATGGTTCTAGGTTCGAGGTTTCACTTAAATAGATGAAGGAATATCCAAAAAGAGTCTTTTTCTCGATTCTGGGTAACTTTGGTCGATGGTCTTGGTTGATGGCATCGACCAAAAGGATCGACCAAAACAGGTAACAGGTTTCAGCAGAAAATCCAGAAATAGTTCAGCAACTTCGGACAGGGATTCGGAGGGCTATACAAGGTCAAATTGAGTAAGGTTTTCTCCTACAAGTCAATTAAGAAGTCTAGTTTCCAGAAATACCTTTGGATCAAGCATGAGAGTTCATTGGGTCCACCAACTAAGCTCACCTTCTTCGATGCGCAAGCAGGATTTGCCAGACATAGTTCAGCAACTTCGGACAGGGATTTGGAGGGCTATATGGGGTCAAATTGAGTGGGGTTTTCTCCTACAAGTCGATCAAGAAGTCTAGTTTCGGGATATATAATCGGATTGAGCACAGGAGTTCATTTGGTATTTCAACTAATTCACCCCTCTTTGGTGCGCAGATTCAAAACTAACACCGACAATGCTCTCAAGTGAGTGGCATCATCGTCAATGTCCATGGGCTTGGGTTCCGACACCAAATCATCAACCAAAAGGGTCCACAAGTCTCTTTTCCCCCACTTTGGGTCTTCGGACCTATAAACATAACAGATTCCGGACCGGGCCAAGGTTAAGATAAGGCCAAATATTACAGGTCTACCCTAAAGGAAAGGTCTGGCATGACTTCGTAAGGCTTTCAAAGATAATAACACTGAAATCAAGGTCCAACTTTAAGGTCTAAAATCAAACAAGTCTTTCTTCACCCAAAACAAATAGGGTGTCCTGGTTAGGTTTGGGCTGGATGTCACATTCTCCCCCCCCCTTAAAATAATTTTGTCCTCGAAATTGGGAGAGTACTAGGTTTTCGAAGGAGATGGAGATACATCGCTTTTACCTTGACTTTCTTCTCCCAAAATCAACGGAAAACAATTAACAATAATTCTTTTGTAAGAAAACAATGAATAAATCTAACATGCTTTGAAATCAAATCTAGAGTATGATAATGGCTTCATGAAGACTTCACAAGGATCATGGCAAAGACCAATATGAAGATCATAAAACCATAAGAATGAAAGGAGATTGTAGAAGAGATGGTTGCAAGGATGCAACATCTTCTTCTAAATCTCAATCACAAAGGATAAAACATAGTAAGAGTAGATTAATACAGCATATGAGAGATTATTAACCTTTGATTGAGGAACAGGAGATGAAAAGCTTGAAGTCTTGAAACAATTAGAAGGAATAACAAATCATGAAAATCACACTTGATTTCTCTTAGAAATCATCATGTGGAGAGTTCACAAGGTTATATAGAGTGTATGGAGATCCACTCTAGAACAGTAGGGATAGAAGGATCAGTCATGGGAATGACTTAAGATCAGCCGCTTATCAAAGGGAATAGAAGGCACAAGAAGAAATCGTAGAGAGGATAGATCAGCTTCGTGGTAAACTTCTACCAAATGAAATTAGGCAACTCATATGACAGAGAATAAACCGAACACTGCATATGGTAGGTATGGATTTGGCACAGCAGCAAGATTAGGATTAGGTGGGATTTCACAATCTATGGCTCCAATATTAATGATCCAAGGAGCAGAAACCAAAAAAACATGGAAGCCTGTAAAAGTTTTACTTAAAGTAGCAAGGTAAGAGTTGTTATGGGTTGTAGAGGAAGCAATAGTAGAGGTTGCACTAATAGTAGAAGACTTTGAGGTGTGTCAGAGAGTAGTTAATTCCTCGAATGAAAAACCAATGTATGTAGAGGGTGGTGTGGGAAAAGTCTCAGAAAGATCAGTCTTTGGTTCTCCCCTTCTTTGTGCCATTTTTGGCTCAAGATCAACAGGCTTCCCATGGAGCTTCCAACATTTGGCCTTGGTATGACATGTGTTGGGAAATGTAATGTCAGCATTGCCACATCAGCCTCCATTAGTTTTGATGATAAAAAACATGAATTACTAATGGCTATACTGAGTTGTGTTTATCTAGTTCAATATGAGATCAAGTGGATCAAATCCAACTCAATGTCGAAGCCTAATCCCAAGTCAAGGCCAAGACCAAGCCAAGATGGACATGAAGTCTAAGTCAAGATGAGCATGAAGAATGGAGTACAAAAAGACTCAAGAACATCAATGATCATCATCTCAAGCTCAAGCAAGAAGACTTAGCAAATTATGACTTAAGTCACTTCATGTGCAATCATGTAATTGCTCTATATTATACACATATTATGTCATTAGATGACCTAAGACATGTTAGGAGAGTGTATGAAGCTTAGGATTGGCTAGAAAACCCTAAAAACCCAATCAAGTACCTGAATGCACATTACTGTGCTTTAGACGAACCTCCGTCTAATCCAGAAGGAAGTCCGTTTGGATACAACAAGCCAAACGGACATCCGTCTGGTTCTGACTTTAGCCCAACGGCTATTTTTTAGATGGAGCTCTGTCTGATTGGGACAAACATTCGTTTGGATTGAAAATTGGGAGAAATTTTTATCTATTTTCTATCCGTTGGGGGTTGGGCTAAGGCACTCAAAGGCCATCTATATAAGCCCAATTCACCCCTTTTGAGACCAAGAACCTTGCCAATTGATCAACTACTCTCCAAGTACTCTCAAGCTCTCAAATTTCAAGAAATCAATTGGGTTTTGCCTCTCATCCTCACTTAACCTTGAAGAACATACCAAGGTGTTAAGCAAGCTTGTGGAAACCAACCTTGAGGTGATTGAAGGCGTTGGTGGTGCATTAATTTCCATTTGAGCATACACTCATTGCATAACACTCACGCAAGAGGTAAAGTGTCACACCTCTTGTTAGGTAACATCATTCTCTTGTATATTGCTTGTCTTCAATTCTAAATTTAGGTAGACTAGAATTGGTTTTGGATGCTCTTGCCCATGAACAAAGATTGAAGTGGGTGCTCTTTCCCGTGAACAAAGATTGAAGAGGGTGCTCTTGCCCTAGAATAAACAAAGATTGTAAACGATGCTCTTGTCCTATTGAACAAAAATTATAAAGGTTTGATCTCTACCCATTGTATTGAAAGAGAATCACTAGCGGAAATCTCTCTTGAGGCCAAGAGAGGAGTGGATGTAGACTTGTAAAAAACTTGTGTTATGGTTGATTGCACTATCTTATTACACTGAAATTTACAATTCATGTTAAATTTGCAATCAAACCGAAGAATTAGGGAATTCCATTAGTTGCAACCCAGTCACCCCCCCCCCTTTAGGTTGCCCCAACAACATGGTTTGTGATAGTGCTTACACTTGACAATCTCCTTGGTCAAATTAGATTTGGTGCTAACTGTAATAACTCTCTAAATCCTAACTTGAAACCTGAAATTCAGGTCTGAGTACCCAAGCCTCTAGTTGGAAGAAGTTGTGGGCCATCTGAATTGAAGCCCATGTTTTGGCCCTAGAGCCCATGGATCTAGATGAAGTTGGTGAAAAACTTGCCTTATTGGAAACCGAAAGAAGATCCAGCCAGAACTTGGAGGGGTTGGGCAGGTGGATAACCAATGTGAGAAAGTCAAGTTTGGATGTAGTCTATGAGCAAGGTAAGAGCCCTCTACATGTTAATTAAGGTTGTAGCAAAGCTAGAGATCAACCGGAGAGCAACACGTCCGACTACTGAAGAATACTAGGGAGCGATTGCTTAAGGCGGTCAATTGACTAAGCAACCCCCACCCTAGTGGTTGATTGGAAATTTTGGCAAAAAATGCATGTTTTGCCCTCTGACACCCTATTTAAGGTCCCTAAAACCTAATTTCACATTATTTTAGTGTTCTAGACTACTGAGGACAGCTACAATGTCAGAAACCACATGGAGAAGAAGAAGACCTCAATTCACGAAGATTTGGTTGATCATTAGACTCTTGAGAAGGTTAGTTGGACTATTCTCTTATTCTATTAATTTCTTCACCTTAGAGAGTAGTTTCTCTTTCGACTCTCTGCTATAAATTGATTAGAGATGAAAATTTATTATTTCTATCATTTCCAATTTGTCACACCCCACCAACCAGTATCAGACCTGCCCAACAACCCCGTAGGTGTGATCCACAGCCACAAAATCGTCAGTTTAGCCATTAGTAATAATAAATACACAATGTCGAATCAAGAGAAAATGACAGTTCAATAATTAATATAAAGGAACAAAGAATCCAAAATCCAATGTAAGGTAATAAATTTAATCCAAGGAATGAATCAAAGGAAATGTATTCAAAGATTAGGGTTAAGAAGTTCCATTAAGGTCTGATCCAAACAGAGCAAAAACAACATCAAAACAGCCTCTGGAAATGGATCGGTTGCTTGAGCCAATTGGTTCAAGTGACCTCCTTAAGCAACCACCCACTTTTTTGACAGTTTTTCAAGTTTGAAATTCAAACTTATGATCACCCATCGTCGATTTGATTTTGGGTTGATTCGACTCCGAACTTCATCCTTAGAACTCAAGAGAGGGCACCAAACATTTGATCACAGAAGAAGAATGATTTGAATCCACATCATCTTCTTCAACAAGATCAGCCCTTGATTCAAATATGAAATCTATCTTTTGGCATGATCCAATTGAGATCATCAATGGAAAATGATCTAATCACTCCAAGTCACCACTACAGAATTTTAGAAGGAGGAACTATTCTCTATCAATATAGAATTCAAATGAAATAAGAGAATGCGTAACTAACCTCTAAAAGATATGAAAGTCAAAGCAAGATCCAAGCCTTCTTGGCGAATCAAGGGTTCTTCACCACCAACCACATGTACACAGCCTCTACTCACTCCACAAATATAATAATGCGAAATTAGGTTGTGGATGGCTATTTATAGAGAGCTAGGGGCAAAACAGGATTTAAAACCCGCAGCCAGACTGACCGGTCACTTGGGGCAATTGGTTCGGTCAATCAACCGGCCCCTAGTACTTTTTAGTACTTGGGTGCTTTTCTCTCCCGGTTGATCCCCAACATCAATCTAACTTAAACCAACACGTGGGGGGCTCTTACCTTGATCTCGAACATCTTCAAACTTGACTTGTCTCATGCTGAAAATCCATCTGTCTAGCCCATCCAGGTTCTAACTGGATCTTCTTTAGGTTCCCAGTATGGCAAGTTCTTCACCAGCAATATCCAAATCCATGGGCTCAGGGTGTAGATCATAGGCTTCAATCCGGATAACCCATAGCTTCTTTAGGCTTGAACTTCGTGTACTCGGACCTGCAATACGGATTCCAAGTAGAAATGTGGGGGTTATTACACAATTATATCACTAGGAGAATAGATCTTATGTCTATTTTAATGGCAATTACTCTCTGAAGGAGATTTTATTTCTAGATTTTGTGTTAAGTTTTTTTTTGGTTTTCTCCTTGATTGAAGAGGCTTCTGTAGTGCTGTAAGAACGTGATTAGACCTAAGATCATCTCAAAATCTGTCAAGGATGGATGATTAAAAGTCTAAATTTTGGACTTGGAAAATTACCAGAAAGGCTGGTTTTCGCTTGAGTCAGTCAATTGATTTGACGAACCACCTTAAGCGACCGTTTGGGGTCCAAAGCCTATTTTGAGGTTGTTCCTGCTCAATTTGAATCCTAAACTCTAATGTAACTTAATGAACAAAATCTAGGGGTTTTCTGGGATCTACTAGAGTTGTTGGTTGTGAGGACTTAGCACATTTATCAGTATTTTTTTGCTAAGTTAGGTAAGGACGCAATTATATATATAGCTTGTTTGTTTGATATATTGATTTGTTTATTATTCTAAGCATGCCAATGACTAAGCTTGTTGTAATTATTGTCATGCTTGTTTACTTATTAATTATGAACTATGAATGATGCTCATTGAACTTTTACTCTTTTCATGTTGTGGTCTGTTGTTGTTTGGTGCAACTACGATTTGGAGAATACCTGGCCCAATATTCTTGGCTTGGGATATCAGGGGTTGTGGTATGGGACATTGTCTCTGATGCCCCCAACACTTTTCATAGTTGTTGTCCTTCATAACTAAGATGTCTAAATGCATGGTTAGGTTACCATTACATGCTACTACCCTTTCGACAGGGGTATTGAAGCCAAGTGACCCGTGATGGCAGTGATTGGGTCCTGTAGGCGTCCAAAAGACTACTTGGGTATCATGAGGAGATAAAGGCCCACTATTATCATGCAATGGTAGGGTTACATATGTTAGGGTTGGGCTTATGGGGATCCGAAAGACGGCTTGGGTGCCGTGAGGAGACATGAGAGACATCTTCCCCAACAATATGTGAATTACCATAGGGCTAAGAGATGTTGTCCAAGAGAAGCTTGGGTGTCGTGAGGATTAGCATTCTTAGGTGGAGAAGGATACTGACAAAAGGGCACTAGGCATGAGGAAAGGTATTTGGACCACATGCAATGTGTTACCTTATGACCTTGCATTGGGTTTAAATCTCCAACATGCTCCAATACTCAGACTAATGGTTGTGGTGAGACAATGTGGACCTATACCTGAGCCATGGTTGATGATGTGGACCATATCCCTTACGTAGGATTACAAAAGATGGCTTAGGTGCTGTGAGGAATTAGAGTTACAAGACCTACCCAGAGGAGGGTTGATGTATATCTTAAAGCATGTATGCCTAGACAAAGACTTGCATAGTTAGAGTTCCTATATGCATTTATAACATGGCATTTTTTCTATTTAATTCTCTAATCCTATGTGATCACAACATATGTATCATAATTGCTTTACTGAGTTTGTTAGAACTCATTCCTTGTGGTTTCTTGTTTTTCTTTCTCAGATGGTTTCGCAAGAACAGAAAAAGCCTCGTATCTATGGGAGAACCCCACTTAAGAGATATTGGAGACACCAATGGGAACTGGTTACGATGAACACGAAGCTTCTTGTGGATGCATGGAGTGCTCTTACGGCACCCATTAATGGAAATAGAGCTTTAGTTGTCCACCGTTGGGATAAAGAAATGAAGGAGGGTCTTATGACTCCTTTCACAAAGAAATTTGAAGAAGAATATCCTAAAAAGCTAAAAGATAATTATAAATCATAATGAGACATATTTGTTTTTGTTTCCACTGATACATTCTTATTTTGATTCGTTTAGTGTTCATTCTTGGGATATTTGAAACCTTTATTCCTTTAATAATTATTAAACTGCCTCTCTTGCTCATAATTATGGAATTATGTGCTTTATTTATTACTGATAGTGTAACTGAGATCTTGTGGCTATGAACTACACCCTCGAGTTGTCGAGGCCAATTTGATACCGTCGAGTGGATTGTGACACAAACATATTGTAGGGCTGATTTCTCCAAAATAGAAGCGTAAAGCATGGCTAATTGACATATTTCATCGTACTTAACAAGGGCATATGATTGTTCTAATGTAGGAAAGAGAGAACGACTCAATACTTGTACCCTAATCTAATCATACTCCACATCCAAAGCAGCCAAGAAGTCATATACTCGACTCTTATCAACATGTTTTCTATAAGTAGTCACATCATCCGGATTAGTGGTTGATAATCTTCATAATGATCCCAACTCCTGCCAAAGAAATTGCAACTTAGCATAATACTAGGCCACAGTCAATTCCTTTTGAATAGTCTCATGAAGCTTCTTTCGTAGCTCATAAACCTATGCATTATTCCCCAACTATCCATATGTTTCTGTAGTAGCCTTCTAGATCTGTGTTGCAGTATCAAGTAATAGGTGTCCACATGCAATATTTGGATTCGTAGAATTCAAAATGAATGACATGATAAGAAAGTCATTTAAGATCTATTTATCTTGATAACACCTGTGGTGGTAGGCTTGATTGTAGTGCTCATAATCTTTCTAACAAATCATCTTCCAGCAATGGTCAAGTATGTAAATCGAGACCGGATCAAATAATTTATTCTATCAAATCTTATGGAAAGAGGTGGAAGAGTAGGATAATGTTCAGAGCCAGTAGGAGCAATAGTACCATTGGTGATTGTCATGTTTGCAAAAAAAATTCGTTGTTATTCTTCAATGTTCACCCTTTTTAAATAACTGAAATGTCACAGAACTAAATAGTCTTACCACCCAAATACATCTAGGGATTCATAGGATAGAGGACAACATTATTTTTTTTTCTCTAAAGAGACCCCTAGATATATGAGAAATCACAAATAGACCCATGGATACATTGAAAATCACAAATAGACCTGGATATGTGAAAACTTACAAATAAACCCCTGGATATATGTGAACTCACAAAAGGACCCCTAGATATATGAGAAAATATAAATCATAAATAGTCTCTTAAATATATGCAAATTCACAAAAAAGACCCCTACAAAAGAATCGGTAGGTTAGAAAGGGGAAAAAAAACAAAGAAATGATTCAGTTAGGCTTGGTCTGGTATGATTCATGTGGGTTCAATGGATTTAATGAGTTTTGTTTGATGGGGTTCAAAGATTGATGGTTTTAAAGTATCGCTTCAAAGAGAAAAGAAAAAACAAAAGAAGGTGGAGATGGGTTCAATGGTAGAGGCGATGGTGTTTTAGGTTAGTTCCAGGTTGCAAGTTGAAGAAGCATAAGAGGCGATGAGTTTCAGGTTGCAGGTAATGGAGAAAAAAGGTAGAAGGCGATGGTTCTGGTGGTGCGATGGCTCTGTAATAATTTTTCAAGCTGCAGCAATGTTTCTAAAAGAATTTTCAAGTGCGATGCTTTCGGTGGTGCAGTGGCTCTGCAAGAATTTCCAGATTGCAGTGATGTAGTTTTGGTGGTGTGATGGCTCAAGTTGCAGTGATGGAAGTGGTAGTGGCAGCAGCAACGATACAAGGAAGGTTTAACTGTGTTTCCTTTTCTTCTTTTTTTATCTCTTTCTTCCCTAATCGACTATTGGCTCTGATGCCCATCTTGAGAAAGTCGATTGTAATAGAATAACTTGAATAGATCAGTGTGATCACAAACCCTTTATTTATAATGAAATGGAAAGAACACAATTACATTAATACCCTTATCCGGGTAACAAGAAATAAAAACTTACATGAATTAAAACTCATAATACAATTGAACTCTTAATAGAACTCAACCAACACCATTTAATCCTACCTGATGCCTAGTTTACATTAGAAGTGCTATTAGGCAAATCAATTTTACAACAAAAGAAGAAATAGTACAGATCAGTAATTATTTTGCTTCTACACTATTTTACCAAACACAGGTCTTCTTTATTTAGAAATAAGGGGAAAAAATGCAAAGCACTCAAAATATGGCCAACAAGGAATAGAAAATTAAGGGAAGTGGCCTTTATGGAATGCTAGATGATTTTTGTCAGATGAGTTCTCACTCTTTAAAGTTGATGGATGAGGTTAAGGATTGCCAGTAGCAGCTTTGAATATTCTTGCGAAAGCCTTCTCCAAACAAGAAATATACAATTTCTCATCTATGAAGCCTTTCTCCACTCCCACTGCCACCTTTAGTTTTCCCATGTAACTCACCATTGTTATTGTGAGACTCTGCAATTCATTCAAATCCCATTTTCATGTATAAGTAATGGAAAAAAGCCTAAACTAGATTTCTATTGAAATTTTTGAAGTCATGAATGGACACTCTTGATATATAATTGCACCCAAAATTTGGAGTGCACAAAAAACCTCAGTGTGTGTGGTTACTAAATTCACTGCTTGTATTGATACTGATTTCAAATCTGTGAAATCAACATTTATAGAATCATAGTTCATAAAAATTAATTCTTCACTGCCATGACTTTATGAACTGGATCATCTTGAAAAACATAGGGCTGATTAGGAGGAATCAAAGAAATTAACCTCAAAAGGTGAATCTAGATGACTCTATTTTCAAAGCAAATTTAATAAGCCTATGAGATTATGTTTTCACTAAGTTTAGATGCCAGTCACCTAAACAAATAAATGTACTCATGACTCCATGAATTGCAAATCGGTAGAATCAAGTAACCAAATGCAAGTATATTTTTTTTTTCTCCTTTTTCTGGTTAAGAATTGAGACTTACTTGAATTCAAAACCACTCTAAAGGTTTTGAGTTGGAATCTTCAAAAAAAAATTCTTCTGTTTCTTTCTTTTTAGTTTGAGAATCTCCAAAGATTATCAAAGAGGACATGTATGAAAAAAGGATTTATGGTCAATGCAGGGTTGATCGACTGGTAAGAACCATATGTCTTAGTAAAGAAGTCGGGGGTTCGACCCTTTTAGACAACATACATAATATCCTCATCCCCAATATACAAAATTCTCATGTTCCAAAAAATGAAAAAAGAAAAATTTATGGGTGGGCTTAATATTTCTTGAACTATGTAAGCTACACGCCTGAATAGTGGGCCCAACCAAATTCATGGCCAAATTGCCCATGAACAACCCTAAACCATACTTTTTTTTAGGTAATCAACCCCTACAGCATACATAGTAAAAGAAAGTAGCAGCAAGATTCAGTTCTTACCTGAGGTATGCCAACCACCATGAAGTACAAACCCCTAGCAGGATGGTTAGCCAATGACATTTCCTCCATTGGCCCAATCATATTTGAGATTGTCATGCTTGAGTTTCCTAGTGTGCTATGCATATATTTTGCTGTTGTCTGCAAAACCCAAAAAGGAGGAGAGAAAGGAAAGAAGAAAAAAAAAGAAAGAAAGAAGAAGATTAGTAGTTCTAAATCATGTTTAATTGAAGATAGCTAGATTTGCTTATGGATAATGTATTTGTTTACTTGCCTCAGGACCTCTAAACTTCCTCATCATCTCAAGTAAGGTGCCAGTGAGGTAAACTGCTAATGAACCTTTCTTCTTCTGAATTATTTTTCTTCCTTCATAGAAGAAATCAAGGGGGTTTGCCATTTCTACATCAGCCGAATCAGGGACTGACACATGTAAGAACCCAAACTGATTCCCCCATGGTGACTTGGAATCTTGTTTGTTCATCTCACTAACTGATATGTAATTATGGATTACTCTAGTGTTTAGCAACACTAATGCTGTGGACTGTGCTTTGCTAGAACCTGGAGGACCCGAAATTTGCATGTATAGCCTTGTTCCATAGAATATTATCCCAGTAATGACATCATTAATAGTCTGCAATAAAGAAAGATAAAACAAATGAAAAAAAAATCAATTAAATCACTAGAGAAGCTAAAACCAAAAAATGACAAGAAGCATAGATCATAATAATTGCAGACGGCTTCCAAGTAATAATGACTTGAGGATACAAGTTTAGCCCTAAATTGCCCTAATCTGTCAGCCTGACTAAATTTGGGTTTGAAAAAGGTTTGAGGTCAAAACTCGAGTCCGGATCAGCAAAGTGCTCCCCGATGGCTTACCACCACAAAATACATGGGGGCCCAGGGGTGGTGATGGGAGTGTTTTTTTTTTTTTTTTAAATATTTTTCAGAGGTGGGGCCACCGTTTTTGTAGTGGAAAAATCGTCAGGGAGCACAGAGTGCTCCCCGTCGGGGGTGATGATCCGGATTCTCAAAACTCTAAGTGCAAGTCTAAGGTGATTTAGACAAGAGTTAAGGTTGACTATTTGACCTGATTCAACCCTACCACTATAAAGACACTGATGCATAAATAGCATTGAGTGTAGGGCCAGAGGTTCACGCTTCAACTTGAATTTTGCCCATTTAATGGGCAATATGATCGAGATCAAATCTCGATCAAAATTTTAATTTCGAATATCTATTTCAAATGTATGTAAATCAGAATAGACAGTCGAGATACAGTACTGCCCATTAAATGCACAGCACTGAAGCTCAACCCAGAGATTCAACCTTGACGGTTTAAATCTACCTGCTTCATCTTAAGTCTAAAAAAAATTTGAACTCACCAACTCTAAACTTAAAGGGTCACGATGGTCCTAATCTGATCTAGTCATAGTTACCAATATAAACTATATTTCTGATATATATGAGATAACAATATAAATTTATGCAGTATTTTACCATACTATAATTAAGGTCAAGATTATAATTAAGTGAGTGATTAATGTAGTTAGGAATGGAGTTAGAATTTCAAAAAGTCCAACCCAACTTGACCCTTTGGCAGCCTAATTGTGAGGTTCCATTGCCACCATGCTGTGGTAGAAGAAAAAGATATGTAAGCTTGGTCATTAAATAGGGCAGCTGATCACACTCACTGCATGAGAAGGCATTAAAGACCACGACTTACAATTTATTGTAGAGCAGCTGCACGCTGCTACCATGATCAGTCGGTGAATAATGGGTGTGTTGAATTTTATGATAAAACATACAAAGTGAACAGCTGTGTAATCCAAAAAGATATTTGTACATGTCCACTAGATGCTCATAAATACAACTTATTATTCTACGGGGTAGATAATAAATCATATTTATATAAATTCTATAATAAAAATAAGAGCAGTGTAGTTGCATTTCAAAATAGAGGTCTTAAAACACTGACATCCCACTTTATGTTTGAAAAATATACACTTTAAAATTGTATTTTTATTGGATACATTAATCCAATTTATCACTGAAAACTGATAAATCATTGTTTATTTCTTTTTTTCCTTCATATTTTAATAATAATATTTTTAGGATTGAAAAAAAATAAACAATAATTTAACGGCCTTCAGTGATAAATTGGACTAATGTGTCCAATAAAAATCTAATTATAGGATGTCTATGTTTTCAAATATAAAATGGGGTGTCAATGTTTTAAGGCCTCCATTTTGAAGTACTGATACAAATAATAATATAATAATTATAGAAATTCATCAAAATCAAGAGATTTATAATATAATAATAAATGTGACCTAATTAATCATCTTACTAAGATACCCTAGGGGAAATTCGAATCAGCTTTCTGTCAAGGGATAACAAAGTGCTCCCTGGATGCTTTAATAGGGGTAACTTGAACTTTTTTTTATAAAAAAATATAAAATGCATTAAGATGGACATCTACAATCCATCCATTTTGGAAAAAGGAAGTTCGAAGGGAATTTTGGAGATAACACTTTTTGGGATACAAATAGGTATCGACTATGCAGTAGCTATTGGGGTAGAGATAAAGGAGATTTCGACAAATTATAGTGGGTTACCAAATCTACTACTTAAACTAGTAGCAGAGACATGGCCTTTTGGTGAAATATCTATGTTACTTAAGGTTGCTAAGACAACACAAACAGTAATTTAGTATGTTAACTTCCCATCCCCACAACTCCAACTATGCTTTGAAAAAACTGTTGAAAGAGCATCTAACTTAGTGGATGATTGTAATAAAACAATAGTAATATTTGTAAGTGTTTTCAAGTATAAATAATGCATTTTATCTTTGCTCTATAACTTGAATTGATTCATAATAACCCACCTATAAGTAGTTGGTGAAGATAAATCTCTTAACAGATTAATGATGACATTTTGAGAATTACCAGTTATTATAATACTATTTTTATAAATATTTGACCTACTGTTTATTTTTAATCTAGTTTATTCTCATCATAGAAGCATTTATTATCAGCTATTTTTGTGGGTAGAGGACTATATTTTCATATCTTTTCATTAATGAAGGGTTTAATCATTGATCCTAATCCTCACTCCCCCACAATTATATATACCATAATTAAAGTTGTCCCTATTCAAGTAGTATTTCAGGTAAATTAGCTTACCCCACCAAGCTTGTGCTTGATTTGTTTGACCTGATCCAGTGAGAAAGTCACAGTTGAAATCATGACAGGCCGGAACTCCACCCCTTCGTTGCCAGACCTGATTGGTGTTCGATCATCTTCAACAAAACTACTCTTCAGAACACTCCATGCAAAATCCGAGGCAGTGTTGATAAAAATTGAGAGAAGTGCACTTGCTTTCTTGAAAATACTGTTTCTCCTGTAATCAGGACTCAAATCCTGCTTTGATAATGAAGGAAAAGTTAAAGGAAGAGAAGGGTTATCAGCCCTTCTCAAGCAAGAAAACAAAGCTCCCATGAGTGAAAACCCATCACCTAGTGCGTGATGAAGCTTGAAGACAAGAGTCCCAGCTGCGTTACTTGTTGGGTATTTGATTAAGTGAATATCCCACAAAGGCCTGCCTTGTGGTAGCTTTTCCAAGGCTATTTTAGCCAAATATTCCTGCAGGTACTCATCATAAGCTTCTGATGATAAACCATCTGGAAATATTGGGATATTAACATGATCTTCCAGCTTCACTTCCACCCTCTTCCATTGCTTCACTCCATGCTCATCTCTAACCTGTAAACCATCAAGTAAACTGAGCCCAGAAAAGGAATTAATGCAGTGGAAGTGCTGTGAGAGAAAGAGAATACTACCATGATAGAGGAGAAGCGAGGATTGATTGGAATGAAAAGAGTTTTAAGAAGAAAATTGGTTTGTGAATCATCGATGGCGATGTCAGACTCCAAAGCACAAAGGATACAGATGGAGAGAGCCGAGCTGTTGAAGTACTGACCAGTTGGGCTTACTGGCTCATCAACTTCCAGTGCATCAAAACTTTTTCTCTGGAACTCCATTTGATTCTGTTTGTTTTGAATGCTTTGATGAATGAACGAGTGCAATTTATAAAGGGAACTATTGTTTTACGTTTCTAGGAACATTAAAGTCGTGAACCCACCAAATCTGTATAACACAATAAACATGACATACGGATGGAACAGGTAAAAATTCATTAAGCTATAATAAATACCAAGTAGGTATTGCTGCAATTGCTGTCACATTAATATTTCAACCGTACATGGCCCTATGGAGGTGCAAAGTTATATTCTATAATGGGTTTAAAATTTATTGCGGTGAGTGTTTAAAGATTACTTTTTCATATCAGTGAAAATAATTAAGATGCAGAGAACAGAAGTCTTTGGGAGTTAATTATGCAAACATGGGTTGGGTGACTTGGGTCCCCTACCCTACAAATACCCTTCACGTATTTTCATATAAATGATAAAAATGAAAATTTATCTCTAGTGATTTTGCATTTTACGGCAGCTAGGGACCCTAGAGACCTGGATCTATTAGGGTTGATAAATGCAAACCTTGGCTCAGGCCAGGCTGGACTGCATTAGGGTTGAGGTCTTCCCCTAGCTCAACTTGGTCTATCTAATCCTGATTGTAACACTGACTTAATTAATGATTTATGGTGAATGAGGTGGACTAGTGGTCCCAAGCTCAATCCCAAATGGTTTGGTAAATCTCATGTCCCAGGTTCGAATCCCCTCTGCTCCTCTGTTTATAGCATTGGACAGTTGTGTGCTCTTTGGCCTGGGAATGAGTGCTACCTGTGGACTATACTAGGCCTCCGGTGGGGCTTCGCTGACGGGGCCAGTGCTTGCGCTGGTAGTGCACAGGGCTAATGCTTGCATAGATCGCACTCAATAAAAAGTACGAACATTGAGTAGCGGGGGACGCTAGGTCGCCGCTATTGCATCCCCTCTTTTGATTTACCAAAAAAAAGAAAAAAAGAATGAGGTGGACAATGCATCTTCTCGAGGACATGGAACTTCTGTCTTTGATATGGTTAATTAAGCTTTGGAGCTCTATATGAACCATAGATTATTTAAATATATTTTGAATATGATTAATACGATGATTCCTCTTAAATGCAAGTAGATTAATTCCTCTTAAATATAGGGTAGGTATTTTGGACATACACAGTATCTTGCTGGACATTTAAATGTTATCTTTATCTTATGACCATCTCAAAAACCTTTGAAATTTTTTGAAAAGGATTGCATCTTCCGTTTTTTCTTCAATGCAAGGTTGATCAATGCTGACAAGGTTAATTAGAGCCTCTTAGGGCTAATCCTGCTGAGCCCAGCCCAATTATGGTCAATCAGGGCAACCTTCAGCTGGGCTGAACCCGACATGTTAGGGCCTGGGCTTTTTATGATATAACCTTCGTGCATTCGTGTGATTAGAGTTTGTATTCATGATTTTTACATTTTTTTCATGACTTTTTTCAATAATTTTCATATTATTTTCATGATTCTCTTGATATAATTTTCATGTCTCTCATCATCACTAACACCATTTAAATTATTTAGACCATTTAATAAGAGTCTCCTACTTGATATCATTTTGTTTTAATTTTGTATTTCTCATACGTACAAGATTTCTGCAAGCATTTTATATCATTTATATATGAACTATTGTATATTTAAAATAAATAAAAACTAGGGATATAAAGAAATGAGGATGCTAAGATGGATGACTGGCAAAACTAGGATGGATAAGATAAGAAACGATCATATTAGAGTTGGTCTGGGAGTTGCTCCCATAAGTGATAAGCTTAGAGAAAGTCGTTTGAGGTGGCACGGCCACGTTCAACGGAGACCTATAAATGCTCCTGTTCGGAGAAGTGATATAATCCATATTGAAGGAACTAGAAGAGCTAGGGGTAGACCTAAGATAACCTTAGGAGAAGTGGTGAGAAAGGATATGTATAGCTTAGGCCTTGTATCTAGCATGGCCTTGAAACGAACCGATTGGAGGGCAAGAATCCATGTAGCCGACCCCATTTAGTTGGGAAAAGGCTTATTGTTGTTGTTGTTGTTGTTGTTGTAGGGATATAAAGAAATTCATATGAGGATCAGACATTCATATTTATTATGTGATTATTCATGTGGACACCGTGTGCTTTGTTTGAAGTCCCAAATTGAAGGGTTTTTACTCATGACTTCTTTTCAGAAAGGCAAACCCCCTTCCCTGTCTATATTAAACTAGAACTATAAGCCAACAAAAGTTAATTTCAAAAGACCAGGTGATAAAAGGGAAGTCTGAAATCAAGATATACGCACTTTAATTTATGCAAAGGTTTTTGGAGAACTATATGAAGTGATACTTAAAACAATGGTTTGGAGACTCTATTTCAGATTAAGAAAGAAAATGGTAAAAGAAACACTTGTTTACTTGTTTCAATTATGTTTGAGAGTGTTTATGTTTTCAAAGCACGTCTCTATGCTTGAGACATTGGAGGAAACCATCACACGTGGATACCCAACTTAGAATTATTTTTTTTCTCTTGTGAGAATAATTGTTACTGAATAATGAGAGTTATTTGGTTTTAGTTGAGTCTAGTTCGGTGCTAAATTTTGCAAAGAAAAAGCGTTGTTCTTCGATTTCATTTCACAAATTCCAAAGAAAAGAAGGAAGCTCTGGAATTTCAATTGCTTGGAAGCGTTGACTGACAAGATAGAGAAAAATGACTAAAGATTCGAGGATTTGCATAAAATGAGTTAGATTTGGTAGTTTGGAAAATTTACTTGATCTATGATATAAGTGGGAAAATCCTCTAACTTGGTTTAAAAAGAAAAACTGTTTTATGGGATTTTACTTCTTTAAAAAAAAATTACCTAATGCTTATTTTGATGTAAATTGTTCTTGCTCAAGATATATTTTAATCTTAATTCTTAAAATATATTTTTAATAAAGTATTTTACATATACTAAGAAAAGTACACGTGTACGTGCACCTATTGTCATTTCTTCAAATGGAATTATGATTTTAAAACATCAATGAATTACATGTAATAAAAAAATAAGTATAATATATTAAAATAGATAGTTGTAAATAGAATAAAAACCTTCCAAGTTAAGAATAAACCGTCTGTTGTGTACATCTCTTTGCTGTGCACAACGGTGCAGCACCACATAATGACACCTAAAAAATACCAAATCAATATTTTAGATTGAAATAGTAAACTTTAAGTATAAATATCTTTCTATGAAACCCATTCAACCCATACTCACTCATTTATGAAAACACGGTTGATAGAAAACCCATTTTACCAAAAAAAAGTTTTGATAGAGAGCTCCAAAAGTTTCTGGCATTTCAATGCGGGTATCCAAGTAGGGTTCTTCTTCTCAGCAGGAAAGAAGAGGTTTTTTCATGGATTAAGGAGAGGTAGGTTCCTCTTCAATATTTTCGCTTTTTCTGAGTGGATTTAGAGGATTGATTCTTCACAAGAATCCATGAAATGCTTTGGTGGTTCTATTCTCCAAAATATGAGAACAAGCGGACAAAACCAAAACTATGGCAGTCGGAACTTATAAAAACTACACTTTCTCTCCCACCATCACTCTTTCCATTCAAGAACTTAATAAAGTTAAAGTGCTTCGTGGGTATTCTTGTTGATGGGTCTAATTACTTGAAGTTAGATGGACAAGGGTGGATCAAGTTTTAATGGTGCAACGAGAATTCAAACGGTCTGGTTCTAGGTATAGCTTTCACATGGATGAGAAGGCTTTAAGAGTTTTATTAGAATCCTCATCTGGGTGAACTTGGCTATGACTGAGTTCTAGGAGAAAACATTGGTTTTGTTGACTTAGTTGTTGAATAAGATCGTAAGGCTGATGTTGGTTGAGAACCATTGTTTTAGGAAGTTTGATGAAACTTGTTTCAAAATTGATGTTGAATTAAAGTCATCATATGAGTCCATTAGAGAAGCTAAGGCAAGGACCAAAACTAAAATGACTATGTGGAAATTGGTGACAAGTAGAAAATTTGGAAGGAGAGTCAAGGGAGAAGAGGAACATAGGGGAGAGTCAGGGTAGAAACTCAGGGACACTCACGTTGAAACATTCAAAGACTTTGGAGTTTTTCAAATCGGGTTTGATGAAATGGATCGGTATTACATAAACAGGTTTATCTTAAAGTTTTTTTTCCCTTTAAAATTTGTTATTTTAATCTCAGCTATTGGTTTAGTATTTTCCACGTGTCGTTATGTGGTGTTGCTGCACAGTAGAGAGATGTGCACAACAGACAAATTTTTTCCTCCACGTTAATGGTTCACTTTCCACGCATAAGAAGTCAAAGAATGCATGAATTCAAAAAATCTACAAGAATATATGAAAAATCCAACAATTAGAGCTTGATCTATTGTTACAATATGAGGTATCATGTATATCAACCAATAGCTCCATCAGTACATTCATGTATATAACTTGCAATACATAGAGAAACATTTCATCAATTATAAAGAACCATAATTTACATCCAATTAGGTATTGTCTATCTATTTATGTCTTCCAGCCGGTTGTATATTTATCTCTTCTTAGGTTTTGGTCTTCGCACTTTGTGTTATTCACGCGCTACAAACAAACCCACGATAGATGAGCATTGAACATTGTTATCATTGATGCACCACCTTGGTTTGAACAAAAAAAAAAAGACGCACCACCTTGGTGACATGTATTTCATATATTGTGCATTCTACACACAAGGGAAAAGATGGTGGTTGGGTTGATTCTGGTGGGAAACATAGTTTTTGTTGCTAAGGTAAAAAAAAATATATTACAACAAAATCCACACACGTCAACTATTTTGTACTTAGGTATATTTTTTTCAATAAATATACTTTATTCTCAAATAAATGATAAAAATAAAAATTCATGTAAAGTGATTTTGTGTGCAACTAGGGGTGTAAATTTGATCCTGAAGAATGAACCTCCCTTGGGTACAATGGGTTAGTTTTTCAATCCTAAGGTTCCGTCAGGGTTGATAAATGCATACCTTGGCTCAAGGTGGATTGCATTAGGGTTGATGCTTTTTCCCAACCCAACCTAGCATACCTATCTCTAATTTTAACCCTAACAACATAATTAACGTATCTTCTTGAGGACGAAACTTCTATCGTTGATATAATTGATTAGTTCATGTAATTTCTCTTATGTGCAGATATTTTGAACAAGATATTTATTGTATTGATTTCAATTGTGTGGGTTAGCAGACATTTGGATGTTATCTTTTACATTAATGCTTTTTAAAAGTTGATCTAAAAGGGTGTGTTTCATTATTCTTTTTAATGCAAGGTTAATCAGAACCAACAAGGTTAATTGGGGCCGATCAAGGCCAACCCAACCCAACCTAGCCTAGCCCAATCAGGATGGACTTTGACTGGTTGAACTGGGCATAGTAGGCCCTTGGTGGAGAATCCTTAATCTTGAGTTAGGGTTAGGCAAGCCTAAACAAAACTAAAGTATATAGAGTTTAGGCTTGGGTATGGAAAAATTGACTCAACCCGGTTATGTTTCACACCTATGTATAGCTGATCTCGAGTTCCCAACTTTCTTCACTGTTAATGAACAGGATACCATCTAGCCATTTGAGGCTTAAATCTTCCACCTCCGCTCTAAACAGATTGTGAGATTTTCCCTCCCGTAGGGGGGAAAAGCTTGACTTTTCTTACTCGTAAGTGCTTTAATGTGCAGGACCAAAGCAAGACCCAAGGGGGGGAAAAGCTTGACTTTTCTTACCCATAAAATACCTCAATGCGCAGGACCAAAACAAGACCCAAGGGGGAAAAAGCTTGACTTTTCTTACCCGTAAGTGCCTTAATGCGCAGGACCAAAACAAGACCCAAGGGGGGAAAAACTTGACTTTTCTTACCTGTAAGAGCCTTAATGTGCAGGACCCAAGTAAGACCCAAGGAGGAAAAAACTTGACTTTTCTTACCCGTAAGGCCCTTCCCTCACCTCTTACCCACTTTACTTTTCTTGACTTTTTCGGAGTTTATTTATTGCAATCTTGACTTTAAGTCGCAAATGGTTTGATTCTTGTTTGTTGCTAACTTGCTATAATGTGTTGTCCTCTTTGTTTTCTTTATCCTTTCTCTTCTTCTTTTTTTTCATTGATTACAGTGACGAGGGACATGGCTTCCTCACCAAAAAGTTTCTCCTTCGATTTATCTATTCCACAACCCCTTTTAAAAGCTCTGGGCAAAGAGAAAGTGACAAAAGGATTTGACTAAGGACACTATGATTGCTGGAAACTTATTTTCACCAATGAGATCTACTGCTCTGCTTATAAGCAACTCCCTCATAACAGTATGAAGCCTCAATAGGCAACTGTGAGTTCATAAAATGGTGAGCCAACATTTCCTATTACAGTTTGCAAATCTAGGCAAAATTGTCAATGCCCTTAGTTTTGGCCCCTAGTTCATCAAGGGTCATCTTTTGGCACTTTAAACTGTAGATCCAGAGGCTGTTGGGTTGTCAATTACTAGTACTGATTTAAAATTGTAATTATATTGAGATTATGGTTTTAGGTTTTGTATAAATAGTGCTTGTGGGATAACCTATTATCCTATAGGTGTGATATAAAAATTATAAATCAGACCGAACAAGTTTGGGAAAAGGACAAGCAGGTGAGGGAAAGAGTTACGTTGAGCAGGTGAGGAAGGAATTACGTTCAAAAGAGCTATTACTCTTACTATTTTATTGCTTGTTGCATTCCTGCAAATTCTCATTAGAGAGAACTCGTCTAACTTGATCGTCGGAGGTGCTACTCACCACCCCGGTCGAGCACATTCTTGTAGGTATACTCAGTTGATTGGGCAAGCAAGATTACGCAGCAACAAGGGGATTGGGAGCCATCTCGGATTGGGGCAAGGCAAGCAAAGGGTAGCACTTTGTCGATGTGAGAGTGATATGAGGCTTTCTGAAAATTGAGTGTGAAACCCAGCCCTAACCCTGACCCGGAAACCCTGTTGTTTGTAGGTCCAGGAACCCAAAGTAAGGCAAGAAGTCAGCTTTGGGCCATTTCAGTAGAAGACTTGATGGCTGGACTGGGATCCATGAGTGTTGATGTCAGTGTTCCATCCATGGAAACTGCACCCTGATGTAGATCGGATTAGTTGATGGACTTGGAGTGCTCTCTATATTGGTTCGAAGGCATTTATACCTACTAGGTATGTCACTTTAGGTGTGTGCAAAACCCCTTGATGTTTGGACTTGATCTGAGCCTTCAATTCCCTGTTTTGAAGTTGTTGTTCTGATTGGTCGACTCATTGGTCGACTGGACCAGTTTACCAATCAATCGACCAATTGATTCTGTTTTTGAAAATTAGGTCGTGGCTATTCTATTTAAGTTTAGTCTCGCGAAAACTCCGCCTCATCTGCCTCCTAAGCCTCTAGAACGAGTTAGAACCCTATTCAAATCAATTCCCTTGCATCCTTGGTTGATATCTCGCAAGAACTGAAGTAATCTTCATCCTCCTGCATCAAAGGTAAGTTTATGATCTCTTTCCTCTCTATCTCTGATTTTCTTTTCTTTATTCTGTTCTTGGTTGAGATCAGGAAGAAGATGCTGCACTCTTGCAACCATCTATTCCATGATCTCATCATGTTCTTTGAGATCTATGATCATCATCATGATCTTAACCCTAGCCAGTTGAATCCTGTAAACCCTAACCTTGTGTGGTCATTCGGAGAACCTTTGGTAACCTCCCATGTGAGGGAAACCTCATGGGTAATATTTAGGTTGATCTAAATTTAATATTCTTTAGTTTTTCTTGTTGTTATTGGCCAATCATTAATTCCCTTACATTCTGTGATCTCAACCTTTTTGGGTAAAATCAAGAACCCCTGTTTTGATCATGTTAGAAGCCAATCACTTTATTTTCCTTACAAGAATTGTATCCTACCATCCTCTAATTATTTACCCATGATCACACTGTGTTTTCTTCATGATCTATGTTTAACCTAATTAGGTTAACCTTCTGGTTCCTAAGTTGTAACCTGGAAACTTGTCTTGATTAATGGTTTGATGTCCTCTATAGACTTGGATGCTTCCATTGAAGTTTCCCCCTTATTTTGTACCCTTTTGAACCACCAAATTCGGATTCATATTCTAAAATTTTTTATTCTCGAAGGCTACTATCTCTGTTGGTCGACTCATTGGTCGACTGGAGCAGTAGACCAATCAGTCGACCAATGGGTACAACAACCCCATTCTTGGTCTGTTTTGTTTGATTTAAGATCTTTCCTTCTATGTATCTTTCCTAACATATTGTAAACATTTGTTTAGGACTTTCTTCTTAGGTTTAGTCAAGGTCTTACTTGATTCCCTAAGTTCCTTTACGAGTTAGAAGGTAAGGACTGTTATCTCCTTAACTACATAGATCACATACTCTCTGGTTTCTATCTTTATGAAACTATGAGTTTAATTACTGTTTGTATACTTTTACTTCTGATTACTACTGTGAGAACAGTAGCACTTGTTTAGGTAATCTTTTTCTTTATTCATACTTATATGAATTGGTTATTCTCATGTTGTTAATGATTAGATCATGACTTTATATTCTCTTTTGTATATGATGAACTGTTGACTGTGTATGTCATGACTGATCTAAGATTGTATCTGATTAGGTATGATTTGGGATTGAGAGGTGTCCTTTTGACACTTCTGTCCTTGGACATTATCGGAAATAGTATGGGATGTTTCCGGGGTTGTCCATCAACGCTTTCCCGAATTATTGATTGTCATACCTAGGGCTGTCTAGCAATGTTTGGCTAGGATGTCCCCGTTATATCAGACCCGAATCAGAAGGGTATTGAGACCGAACGACCCGTGGCAGCAATGGGGGTTCATGGGCGCTCAAGACCGGTAACCAACCCGTGAGAGGACGGGAATCACATTGTGGGGGCCATGTATTGGAGGGTTGCATATGGTTAGACTTGGGCTCATGGGCGCTTAAGACCGGTGAGTTATATCCATGAGAGAACATGAGAGCTTCCCGTTTACCATATGTGGATAACCAATAGGGTTGATGAGTCCGTATTTGAGAGAGTCGAATACGCTGACTCTAATGGAAAGGATACCGGAAAGGATCCCGAGAGGGGAGGAATGGAAGTATCTGGACCTGAGTTGATGTAACTGAGTAGATGACTTGCATTGGGCTAGGCTTTTACCCTGACATGCGCCAGTACTTAGACCAAATGGTGATGTGAGAGAGAGTTGACTTAACCCCCAGCCATGGAATGTCTGAGAGGGATGCCGGACCCACTACCAATAGGAGTCGTACGCGTGACCTACCCAAAGAAGTATGGTGCTATGACTTAAAGCATGTCTGCCAATAGAGACCAACATACATAGAGTTTAGATGCATACATACATTATCTTTTTCATACTGCATTGCATTTTGCTATGCTTTGCCACATGTTATTTATTTTGTTATGGATTAACTACCTTACTGAATTTCTTCGAAACTCATTCCTTTTTGTACATTGTTTTGTTAGACTATTCTACAGGTCCTGACTACTATGAAGAACCATACACTGAAGCGCAAGCCGATGAAGCGTACTACACGCAAGATGTTGGCAACAATCAAGATTACTCTGATGATCCCTCAGTTGATGAAGTTGCGTACCACGATTAAAGGCAACGTGGAATTGGAACGTCTCAAATGGATTGATGAAATCCACTATTTTGAAGACGTCATCTATAGGATAGAAAACTCTTATGTTTAGTTATCTTTCTTAGTTCCTTTGATTTAGTTGTTATTTCTTTTAGACTTACATACTGCGTTCCGTTGTATTTTGTGGAGTGAGTTTCCGCCTCTCTCTACTTCTTTCGATATCTTTGGATATCTGGTATCATTTTCCACACTCTGATTATTTTGTTTATTCACTTCTTGTTTTGAGACTTATTTATAATATTAAACCTTGATTATTTCCTGTTTATGATTATGTTATTGTATATGTGGGAAGATGATTTCCTCGATACTTGATCTTCGGGGCTGTGGATCACACTCTCGGGTATGCCAGTTAGGGTACCAGTTGGGAGGATGTGACATTGAGAGTGGTGTGAGTGTAAGTGTGAAATCCAGCCCTGACCTTGACCCAGAAACCATGTTGTTTGTAGGTCCGACGATCCAAAGTAAAGGAAGAAGTCAACTATGGGCCATCTCAGTGGAAGACTTGGTGTTTGGCTTAGAATCCCTGGAAGTTGATGACAGTGTTCCATTTATGGAAACTTGTTCAAGACTGAAAAGGAAACTGCACCCTGATGAAGATGGGATTAGTTGATGGACTTGGAGTATTATTTGACTTGGTTCGAAGGCATTTCTACATGCTAAATAAGCCACTTGGTGTGTGTGTAAAAGCCCTTTAAGTTTGGATTTGATCTGGACCTTCAATTCCCTACCTTGGCCTTGCTGTCCTGATTGGTCGACTGATTGGTCGATTGGGCCAATCGACCAACCAATCGATCAATAAGATCTGTTTTGCTGAATTAGGTCTTGGCTGCTCTATTTAAGTCCAATCTCGAGTCTAATTCGTCTTTTGTGCCTCCAAACTTTCTGGAACGAACCAATCTCTCCCCAAGTCATCTCCTTTACACCTTTGGTGGTTTTCTTGTTGGATCTTCATCATTTCTCTTGCTCTTGCATCACAAGGTATGTGATCACCCTCCTCTTCTCCATCTTTAGTTTTCTTTAGTTTTTCTTTTCTGACTGAGAACAGTGGGGTTGATGTTGCATTTCTGTTGCAACCATCACTCCACTCATTTCTCTGTTTTTCCTAAGGATTTAAGGCTTGATGGATGATCTTAATCAAGATCATCACTTGCTTTTGAAGGAAACCATGTCTTTATCTTCTTTCTCATTTTTTTATTCAAAGTTCTTCAATCTTATATCTGTTTTTCTAGAAGTTTTGTACATGTTTTCCATGATTTCTCTATTAGATTAGTAATCTATCATTCTTTAATTTCCCCTCCATGAATTTGCCATGATTTTTCCAAGAACCTTGACTGACCTATTTATGGTAAGTTTTATTTCCTATTCTATGACTTTAGGACTTGATGTTGTTAGGGTTTTGAATTTCTCTTTAGACCAATACACTGTCCTAATAATCCCTTCTTGTTTAGTGGTGTTTCAAATCACAAATATCCATTTTTCTGATAAGAAACACCCTTCCTGTCTGTCACTGTCATTGTTGGTCGACTGATTGGTCGATTGGACCAATCAACCAATCAATCGACCAATCAAGTCAGTAGCCTCTGTTTTGGTTTATTTTTTGTTGATTTGATTCCTACCTTCTGGAGTTCTTTCCTAATAAGGTATATATATATATACCATCAAAAGTGCGTGGTGACATAGCGCGTATGCGAGAGCCACACACGGGCGGGAGCGAACAAATCATTTAATCTCCTCACCGTTGATCACGTGATTTTTTTTTTTAACCCTCAAGATATTTTGAAGGTCAGGGCTTTTGTGATCCGGCTGTCCAAATTACCAACCTTCCTGTCCCGTCACCAAGAATACAACCAAGTCACAGACTTTGTAACTAAATAGTCGAAACTCTTCCTGGAAGGACCACTTACAGTGTTACACTCCACAATAGCATATGCTAGCTGGTGTATTTCGGTTGTCCAAAGGTTTCCCCTTGGCAGGACCTATTAGAAAGTATGAAACCAGGTTTCGTTCCTATTAGTCCTTAACATGAGTCTGGCTTGAAGAAGTTCAAGAGATTGGTAGAAGAAGAAGAGGTCTAGAACAGACTTATAAGACACACAATTCCTAACAATCTCAATCCTTATTAGGTAAGTGAAGACCCTGAGTAAAACACATAAAACTTTAATCTTTTTCAACAATTTTAAATGGCTGTTACTCTGAATCCTTCGGTGCACCATCACATGCCTAGCTTTCAGAATTCTATCAGATCTAATGTCCAGCCACAACCAATTGCCCTAACGCACACAGCGGGACTTATGCTGGAATTTAGGACTAGCACATTAGATCTTAATAGTTTTCTAAAATTAAACTGGTCTTACAGGAGGAATTTATGTCAGATTCATCCTTGTAACAGTAATTAAAACTTTGTTTGAAAGATTAAAAAAATGAATACCAATTATTTACAAGAGTATGAATTTATATATATTGTCTAGGATCCTCTTTCCAAGATTAGGAAAGATCTTCCTTGCTCTCAGGATTCTTTGTGAATTATTTAAGGTAATGATAGTTATTTCTTTAATTACATTCGTTGCATGATTTAGTTTCCATATTTGAATCTTTTTGATTTATTTCCATAAATAGATTCTTATATTGATGTACTACTGATGCAACTACTCTAATTATAGTAGCATTACTTGTTTACATTATTTAGTTTATGTATGACTTTACTTGCCAATTATATATGAGTTGGATCATGTTCTTGATTACTTTCCATATGGGGAGTTACTATACTTGTGATATGATTGATTGATGATTGTGACTGATTAGGTATGGCTTGGAAAGGAGAGGTGTCATTTTGACACTTCTGTCCTTGGACATCAACGGGAATATTATGGGATGTTTCCAGAGATGCCCTTTGACACCTTCCTGAACTGTTGGTTGTCATACCTAGGACTGTCTAGCAGTGTTTGGCTAGGATATCCCGTTATATCAGACCCTAGTCGGAGGGGTATTGAGACCGAACTACCCGTGGTAGCAATGGGGATTTGTGGGCACTCAAGACCGGTAACCAATCCGTGAGGGGACATGGATCACATTGTGGATACTCGAAATAGGCCATTTATTAGTAGGGTTGCATATGGATAGACTTTGGCTCATGGGCGCTCAAGACTGGTAACCAACCCATGAGAGGACATGAGAGCTTCCCGTTTACTATATGTGGATGACCAATAGGGTTGAGGAGTCCGTAGTCCGGGACTATGAGGACTCTAGTGTGAAGGATACCAGAAAGGATAGCCCAGGGCGAGGAATTGACGTATCTGGATCTGAGTTGATGTAACTAAGTAGAAAACTTGCACTTGGCTAGGTTTAACCCTGACATGCGACAATACTTAAACCAAACGGAGATGGGAGAGAGTGGTGACTTATACCCCAGCCATGGATTGTCCTGGAGGGCTGCCGGACCCTTTGCCAACCGAGGATGTGTGATTGACCTACCCAAAGAAGTATGGTACTATGACTTAAAGCATGTCTGCCAATAGAGACCAGCATACCTAGAGTTAGATTCATACATTCATTGTTTGTCTCATACCATAATGCATTCATGTTTTGCTTTGAAATCCTGCCATTTATGTTATTATGGATTTAACTGCCTTCTTGGGTTTCTTTTGAAACTCACTCCTTTTGTACTATGTCTTTGTTAGATTTCTCTACAGGCTCAGAGTATTATGATTGCACATACGAAGAAGCGCAGGGAGAGGAGACATATTTCCAAGAAGGTGATTGTAGTTACGACGATTACCTTGAAGATTCCTCGGGTGGTCATGCTGCGTACAATGCTTAGTCAGTCGATAGAATGGAAGTGTCCCTGTGCTATTTTTGAGCTTTATACTTATGGAGATGTTCTCTATAAGATTGAAAACGATTTAGTTACTGATGTTACATCTTTTTGGGATTAGTTGTAATCCCTCTCCTTTCCCTTTTTGCCACTTTCTTTCCGCTATTTTGGTATTGCGAGTTTCCACCTCACTTTATCGTTGACTTGACATTTTCTTCTACTTGTTTGCACTCTGATATGATTTAATCTATTTCCTTCCTTATTTGGATCTCTCATTTATACTTTGCACATTGATTATTTATGTTCTTGATTATGTTATTGCTTATGTGGGAGGATGATTTCCTCGAAACTTGATCTTCGGGGCTGTGAATCACACACTCGGGTATGCTAAGTAGGGTACCAGCTGGGTGGATGTGACAGTGAGAGTGGTGTGAGGTTTTCTAGAAATAGTGAAATCTCTTTTCTCTCTGGTGGACGTTGGCAGGGTTTTGCAGAACCACGTTAAATTCCTCATGTATTTTGCTTGTGTTTCTTTTCTATTCATGGTTGTGCATCCGTATCCCTAATGGAGGTTTTGATTAGTAAGATGGAGCTTGATAACCCTCCCTTGTGGATTACACTTTAGTATGTTAAACTTCCTTCATTTTGCATCTTTTGTGTACTAACCGGCCATGACAGTAGGAAGTGCCACCTTAAATCTCATATTGCAAGCGCTAGTATACCTCGATTTCAACTCTTAACAGAGAATGAATGCTTTCGCATATGCAATAGTAGCTTTGGGGATTGGTTGTGATTGGGAAACTTAGAACCTTGACCTTCAGTTGCAGACCAAAGATTCATTCTTGTGAAAGCCCTACTGATCGAACATGTAGTTCTCAAACCTCTGCACCAAAAGAAATTTTCTCAGCAGCCCCAAAGGCTCGATTGTCTTACATTGGAGATTTGATTAGGATGGATCTGGACCTCATGAAGGTCAGGGGCTATGGCACCAGTCTTACAAGTTGCAAAGCTCGGAAATCCTTGACAATAATGGGGCAGAATCGCCCAACCCTTGCAAGTTGACTCTTCCACTCCATATTAGCCCATATAAACCAATTGATTGATGGGGCTTTATGTCAAAGATCAGAACTAGTCCAACACTTTGGGAAATCGAAAAATGAGTTGGGGCAATCAAGCAAAGGCATGATGGTGGCCCATAAAGGAAAAGGGAAGGCCCATATGGAAACAGAGCCCAGTATGGTTGGTGATAAGCCCAACATTAACTCTGTTTTGGTTAGTAAAATCCATTCTCCTCAAACATTTGGTCTTCAGGCCAGGGACCACATTAGATCACTTAAAGCCATCTGTGATGCAAATAAAACCCATTGGCCCAAATTTGATTTTTGCGAAGCATCTTCATCAGTTCTAAAATCTATTTTTTCTTTCTTTTGGTAAACAGTTCTAAAATCTATTCTGACTCTTTAGGATTTTTTAGTTGTTTCTGCTACAAGAGAATCTTATACAAGCTTAAAAAATGATAAAATTGGAGAAGTTCCTTTGGCAAATGGATCCATTGAAGGTAAAAATGAAGTTGTCCAAACCACCATGCCAGTTGCAAACTGTTCTGGGCAGATTAGAGCAACTGTTTCATCGATTTCACCTGCACATAATGTGGGTTCATCATGCACATCAGAATTTGCACAAGCCCTAACAAAAGCCACACCTAGCCTCTAATGTTCTTATTGAGGAAATTTCAGACCTAGATGAAGAGGATCATGAATACAAACCGAACGGCAATAGGAAAAGGCTGGCTTCGCTTGAACACATTTTTAGAGGGAAAAACTCATGACAAAATATAGGTCAATTGATCACGATTGAGGAAGAAAGTCCTCTCACCGATCTTCTGAAGGGGTGTCGCTGGGTGCCCTTAGTCAACCATCTAAGTGAGATATGATTCTCCTTTGGTGGAACTGTCAGGATTGCAGAACACAGAATTACTAGTGAAGATTATGCAAGAGGCCCAAACTATGTCTTGTCCAACTTTTTTTTTTTTTTTTTTTGCCAAGTCTTGTCCTACTTCTTTAGACTAGACAATCGGATGATGAGATGCACAGTTTATCAAGATGATTGGGCTTTTCAAATTGATTTCTTTTGCCACCTGTGGGGAGGGTCGGTGGCACGACCATTTTATGGAATGGTAATGTCTCGTTTTCTTTTATTTCATCTAACCCTAATATAACTGATTTATTTATTCATGTAAAAATTCTTCTAGTGCAGAATTCTGGTTATGTATGATTTATGGGCCTCCACAGGTAGAGTATAGACCACAGTTTTGGACTGATTTGATTCAACTTGGAAGCATTGTAAGTACTCCTTGATTATTTGTGGTGACTTTAATGAGACTTTTTGTCATGATGACAAGCTTGGAGGCATACCCAAACCTCAAATTCAAATGGATAGGTTTAGGGAGGCCATAGATAGGTGTCACCTACATTAGATATGTTGTTTTGGCCCTAGACTCTCTTAGTCAAACAAGAGACATGGTAGAGCCTTGGTTAAGGAGTGTCTAATAGGGCCTTTGCTAATAGTGACTTTTTACACCTATTTGGGGGTATTTCTAGACATAGGCATGCTATGGCAAGATTAGACCACACCCCAATCGAGGTCATCCTTGAACCTCCTAGAAGAAAGCGAGTGAGGTTTCACTATGATAAAGTGGGAAGACCACGGGCCAACTCCAGAGAGGTTAGGAGACCTCAGATCATGGATCAACCTCTTCAAGCTTCAATAAACAATTAATAATTCTAGAAATACTCTCAAGCACTGGAGCAAGAACACTATCTCCAGAAGAAATGAGGATTAGACACCAACTTGAATCCTCCATGTTAGCTTAGGAGAAGTATTGGCTCTAGAGATCTAAGGTCCATTGGCTTAAAGAAGGAGACATGAATACAAAATTCTTCCATTCCACTACCCAAAGACGGCAGAAAGACTCTATTCCTAAGCTTAAAGATAGAGATGGCCTATGGATTACTGAGGAAAACTTTAATAAGGTTGAGATCTGGTCACACTTTTCTTCTTTGTACAAATCTTCTAATCCATCACCCCCTCATGATTTTTCTTGAGAGCTCTACTCAACTTCTCAATGCCTAGTACAATGAGATGTTAAGCAAACCCTCAGACTAATGAATTTAGAAGGCACTTTTTCAAATGAAGGGAACTAAGGCCTTGGGCATTGATGATTTCCCAGCTCGTTTTTTCAATGGAATTGGAAAACCTTAGGTTTGGATATTGTACAGGGATTCTAACAATTTTTTGATGGGGTTTACGTGCTAAAGAGCTTTGACAAGACTAGCATCACCTTAATTCCAAAAACATCTAATCCCTAGGAAGTAGCTGGTCCACTATAAGATTACTACAAAGTATTTGGTTAATTGACTTAAACCCATCTTAGGGACTCTAATTAGCCAAACACAAAGTGGATTTGTCTTTCGTAGAGCCATCGCAGATAATTTGTATTTGGCTCATGAGTGCTTATACTTTATAAAAAAAAATCTAGGTCTAAGAAAGGGTACATGGCACTTAAACTTGACCTATGTAAAGCTTATGACAAGCTTGTAATAACCCCTATGATTCTAATCCAAGACAGGCTTGAGAACCCAAGCATCAAGTTGAAAGAAGTTGTGGGCCATCAGAATTTAAGCCCATGAATTGGTTCCAGAACCTATGGACCTAGGTGAAGATGGTGAAGAACTTGCCTTGTTTGGAACAGGAAGAAGAGCTAGTGAGAATCTGAGTGGTTTGGGCAGGTGGATATCCAATATAAAGAAGACAAAGTTTGGAGATGCTTATGAGCAAGGTAAGAGCCTTTTAAATGATGTATAGGCTTGTATTAATATTAGGGACCAACTAAGAGAGTACCAACTAAGAGAGTAAAATGCTCAAGTACTGAAAAGTACCAAGGGCGGTCGATTGGCCAAGTAACCTCCATCCCTGACAATTGATTGTATCAGTATGGGCAGAATTACCTCTATTGCCCTCGGCACCCTCTTTAAGGCCCTATAAACCCTTTTTCACTTTATTTTAATGCTTGAGACTGCTATGGATTGCTGCCCCCAAAGACCTCTTTTCATAGACAATCTTGCAAAGTTTCGTTGACTTTTGGATTCTAGAAGAAGGTAAGCAAACTACTCTCTTTTTCTATTAATTTTCTTCTCTTTAGAGAGTGGTTCTTCTTACAAAATCTCTGCTTGAAGAGAATTGGATTGAGATAATTCTTGTTCATCGATGATCCCGATTATCATGCCAAGGGAATAAATTTAATATCCATTTTAATGGCGGATACTTGGAGAAGATGTTGTAGTTTTAGATATTCTCTTTTTGTGTTCTCCTTGTTGGGGATGTGTTGGTAGTGTTTTAGGGACGTGATCTAAGCCTAGGATCATCCCAAAGTCTATCTAAATTTGTAGATCAGAGGTTTGATTTTGTACTTGGAATTCTACCAAAAGGCCTAGAAGATGCTCAAGGAGATCGCTTGAACCAACCGGCCAAAGCAACTAGTTAGTTCACATAATTTGTTTCGATGTTGATTTTGCTCCATTTGACTCCTAGGCCTAAATGTAACTTTATGAACAAACTATAAGACCTATTGGGATCTACTGGAGTATCTAAGTGTGAGGATCTTGGTCGTTTATCACTTTTATCCATTAAGTCAGGTAAGGAAACAATTGCATGTTATGCTGGATTGATTGATGTGTTAATTTCTTTAATATTCCAAGGATGTCTATAATATTTTGCCATGATGCATTTACTGTTTATGCATATTCATTTACTTTACAAGAATTATGAATAATAATAATTTGTTCTTTAGTTTATTATATGTTGTGAAAAAAATCGTTCTATGACTTTGACTTGGGATACTTGGACTAGTATCCCTATCTTTGAACATTAGGGATTGTGGTCTAGACCATTGTCTCTGGCGCTCCTTGGACATTCCTTTGTTGTTATTCTTCATGACTAGGAAGTCTAGATGCATGATCATGTTATCCATTACATGGTACTACTGTGAAATCCAGCCCAAACCTAGCCAGGGCACCCTATCTGTTTTGGGTAAAGAAGGGTTAGTTTAAATGTTTTACCTTAAAGTTGGACCTTGATTTGATCTTATCTTGTTGCTTGTAGACCCTTTTGGTTGATGATTTGGTGTCGGAACCCAAGCCCATGGACATTGTCGATGATGCCCCTCACTTGAGAGCATTGTCAGTGTTAGTTTTGAATCTGCGCACCGAAGAGGGGTGGATTAGTTGAAATATATAATGAACTCCTGTGCCCAATCTGAATATATTTCCCAAAACTAGACTTCTTGATGGACTTGTAGGAGAAAATTTCACTCAATTTGACCCCATATAACCTTCCAAATCCCTGTCCAAAGTTGTTGAACTATGTCTGTCAAATCCTGCTTGCGCATCGAAGAAGATGAGCCTAGTTGGTGAACCTAATGAACTCCAATTCTTGATCCGAAGGTATTTCTGGAAACTAGACTTCTTGATTGACTCGTAGAAGAAAACCTCACTCAATTTGACCTTGTATAGCCCTCCGAATCCCTGTTTGAACCTTGCTGTCCTGATTGGTCGACTCATTGGTCGACTGGACCAGTAGACCAATCCAATCGACCAATGGTGTCTGAATTTACCAATTTGGTCCTGTCTCTTCTATTTAAGTCTAATCTCGGGAATACTCTGCCTCCTATGCCTCCTAAGCCTCTGGAATGAGTTAGAACCCTAATCTAATCAATTCCCTTGCATTCCTTGGTGATCTCTCGCAAGACTTGAAGTAATCTTCTTCCTCTTGCATCAAAGGTATGTCTACTCTCTTTTCTTTCTTCTCCATCTCTGATTTTCTTTCTTTAATCTGTTCTTGGCTGAGATCAGGAAGAAGATGATGCACTCTTGCAACCATCCACTCCATGATCTCATCTTGTTCCTTGAGATCTATGATCATCATCATGATCTCAACCCCAGCCGATGGAATCTTTGAAAACCCTAACCCTAATCCTTTGAAACCCTAACCCGGGTGATTATCTCGAGAACCTTTTTGGTAACCTCCCATGTGAGGGAAACCTCATGGGTAATGTGGAGGTTGATCTAAATTCAATATTCTTTAATTCTTCTTGTTGTAATTGGCCAATCATCAATTCCCTCCCTCCTGTGATCTTAACCTTTTTATGGGAACCATAAGGGTGAAACCCTAATTTCTTGGGTTAGATCAAGAACCCATCTTTTGACCATGATTATCTTCCCATAATGTTTCTATTAACCTAAACAAGATTTTCTTATTATGTTCTTGATTGCAACCATTCCCTTTCTTCCTGTGATCATAACCTTTTCATGAGAGCCATAAAGGTTGAAACCCTAATTTCTTGGGTTAAATCAAGAACCCATATTTTGACCATGACTTGATGATTTTATCTTCCCATATGATTCTAATACATCCTAGGAAGTTCCCCTTCGAATTTCGGATCAATCCGACTTCAAACGAAGAAGTTATGGCCAAAACAGTTTTCACTATCCCGTACTGACTCGATTGGTCGACTGATTTGTCGACTGGGTCAGTAGACCAATCAATCGACCAATGAAGTCAGTAGCTTCAATTTTCGCTCGATTTGATTCGTTTTCTCTCTGATCTTTTAGGTATCTTTCCTAATGTTATATCTATGCTTGTTAGGGGTTTATTTGCCATGTTTGGTGTCTCTCTCTTTGATCTTTGGATTATCTTCGGCGATAATCAGGTAAGGACAGTTGATTCCTTAACTACATAGATTGCTTGTTCTCTGGTTTCTACTTTATGAAACTATGAGATTACCTACTGTTGTTGTATTTTAATTCTGATCTCCTACTGTGAGAACAGTAGCACTTATTTATATTATCTTTTTCATTATTCATGTTATATGAGTTACTTATTATTGCTTAATCTGATTTTGCTTTTACATTCTCTTGCATATGATGAACTGTTGGTTGTGTATGTCATGACTGATCTGAGAATGTGTTTGCTTAAGTTTGGTTTGGGAATGGGGAGTATCTTATTGATGCTTCTGTCCTTAGACATCGGACGGAATAGTATGGGCTGTTTTCTGAAGATGCCCATCGACGCTTTCCCGAATCAATGGTTGTCATACCTAGGGCTATCTAGCAGTGTTTGGCTAGGATATACCCCTGTTATATCAGACCCGAATCGGAAGGGTATTGAGACCGAACGACCCGTGGTAGCAATGGGGATTCGTGGGCGCTCAAGACCGGTGAAAAGATCCGTGAGAGGACATGGATCACATTGTGGATACTCGAAAGAGGCCATTTATTGGAGGGTTGCATATGGCTAGACTTGGGCTCATGGGCGCTCAAGACCGGTGAAATGATCCGTGAGGGGACATGAGAACTTTCCGTTTACCATATGTGGATAACCAATAGGATTGATGAGTCCGTAGTCAGGGACTATTAGGACTCTAGTGGAAAGGATACCGGAAAGGATCGTCAGGGACGAGGAATGGAAGTATCTGGACCTGAGTTGATGTAACTGAGTAGATGACTTGCATTGGGCTAGGCTTTTCCCTGACATGCGCCGGTACTTATGCCAAACGGTTGTGAGAGAGTGTGTTGACTTAACCCCTTACCATGGTTTGATGTGGACTTTACCCATTACCAACCGGCTGCTCAAGACCGGTGAAATGATCCGTGAGAGAATCCAAGATATCTTAAATGGTTGAGGATGTGAGCGGACCTACCCAAAGAAGTACGGTGCTATGACTTAAAGCATGTCTGCTATAGAGACCAGCATACATAGAGTTTAGATGCATACATACATTGTTTGTTTCATATTGCATTGCATCTTGTTATGGTTTGCTTCCATGTTATTTATGTTGTTATGGATTAACTTGCCTTACTGGGTTTCTTTCGAAACTCATTCCTTTTTTTGTACAATCTGTTGTTAGACTTCTCTACAGGTTCGGATTTCTTTGACGGTACGTATGAGGAAGCACAAGGTGAAGAAGATGAAGACTGAAGAACAAGAAGAGCTGACTGAAGATGTAGATTAGATTTCCTTTGTTTCTTCTAGACTTATCTTTTACTTTACTTGTATTAGCTTAGAGCTTTACTTGGATTCCGATCTACCTTCCGCATGTATTTGTAGGGTATAATTCCGCTATACTCTATAGTTGTCTTTTGATTTTGGTATCTTGTTATTCCGCACTCTGATATTTTTTATGATCCTTCTGAGATCATTTCTTGACTTTTATTATAAATTACTTGAACATTATGATTTGTTCTTGCTTTTGATTATGTTATTGTGCGAAATGGATATGATCATTCCTAAACTTGATCTTTTGGGCTGTGGATCACACTCTCGGGTATACCAGATAGGGTACCGGCTGGGAGGATGTGACAACTACCCTCTCGAGAGGGGGTTGAAGCCGAGTGACCTATGATGGCAGTGGCTAGATCCTGTGGGCATCCAACAGAGGTAACCAATCTGTGAAGAGACACAAGCCCACTATTATCATGTAATGTATTGCATATCTTGAGGGTTGGGCTCATGGCATCCAAAAGACGACTTAGGTGTTGTGAGGAGACATGAGAGGCACCCTAGCATATGTGAATGACCACAGGGTTAAGGAATGGTATCCAACAGAGGTAACTAGTCTGTGAGGATTAGCATTCATAAGTGGAAAATTATACTAGACTAACAAGGCACTAGGCATAAGGAAAGGTATTTGGACCACATGTAATGCATTACTGTATGACCTTGCATTGGGTTTTAGAATCCCTAACATGCACTTAGACCAATGGTTGTGGTGAGAGAATATGGACCTATACCTCACCTATGGTGATGATGTAGACTGTACCCCTTACCTCGGATCCCAACATAGGTAGCCAGTCCATGAGGGATTAGAGTAACAAGACCTACCCATAGGAAGGCTGGTGTATAACTTAATGCATGTCAGCCTAGATAGAGACTAGCATGGTTAGATTATTAGTTGCATGCTTAGCATATCATTGCTTCACTTCATTTTTCTTATGTTCTTTTGATCATGGTATATATATATATATATATATATATATATATATATATATATATATATATATATATATATATATATATATATATATATATATATATATATGAATTGTTCCCTTGCTGAGTTCTTTAAAACTCATCCTTGTGGATTTCTTGTTTTCTTCAAATTACTTTGTAGGTCATGATGGAACCATTCTCCAGGAGAGTTCGACGTTGACAGAACCAAGCTATGAACCCTCAGGAGATGCTCCGAGGTGCATGAAGACAGTTGCTGTCACACCCCACCAAGCCAGATCCGGTCATACCCACATACCCGTGGGGGTGATACACTGCAAAACCTAGGTTCAATGACAATTCCATACATCACATGATATAGCATAATTAAAAGGACAAGAAAAAAATCAAGTTCAAGTATAAAGTTATATTGTCTAAAGTTAATCAAAATGGACATCATAGTTTTGAAAAGAAACGATGATAGTTTTTTTCGCAGCGAAATTATCTAAGAGTTTCCCTACTTGGAGCCATATAAAAAAATAGTCCTAGCATGGGCATGAAGCTTCATGCGAGTCTACATCTTCTTCAGTCACTCCTTCAAGAAAGTCTACCGGGCGACAAATCCTCCACTTGGAAAGAGTCCCCATAACCTATAGTATATGCTAATAGAAACAGACATATAAAAGGAATGAGTTCAACAGAATTCAGTGAGGTCAACTCAACATCATATCATACATTCGTTCACAAGATTCCACACCACATGTATAGCATGAATATTGATAATATAATTAACGATAATAATATTATATATGAATGATTATGATATTATGCTCCAAACTCTATCATTAAGTCTCTATGGTAGACACACAGTAAGTCATACACCAGTCTCCTCTAGGCAGTCTCATTCACTCTCCCTCAACAAGAGACGTCTATTGGGTTCTCCACAGTTGTTGGGCAAGTCACATTAATCCGTGGCTGGGGTATAAGTCACCACTCTCTCACATCACCTTCTGGCATGAGAACCGGCACGTGTCATGGATTACTCTAGGCCAAATGCACAATCATACGGTCTCGTACTACGTATGGTCCAGATATTTCCCCTATGAAACTAGCCAACTCAGTTCAATATCTTTTTTCACCTAGAATCATCGTATCCTATGTCACCAACCAGCTTGGACTACATTGACTCTTAACCCTATTGGTCATCCATATATAATGGACAGGATGCTCCTATGTCCTCTCACGGGTTGGTTACTGGTCATGAGCGCATATGAGCCCTTATCTATTACATGCAACCCTACCATCTCATGATGGTAGTGGACATGCTTGATGCTCACAGGACCTAGCCATTGACATCACGGGTTAACCGGTTTCAATACCCCTACCGGAAGGATAGTAGTACTCATGAGGTTACCTAGCCAAACACTTCTAGTCCCTTAGCATTCATGCACTTAGGTCTGGATGCATACTCATGTAAGTTCACTAGGATAATGAGCGAACGCACAACCTTAGTTGGTAAATAGACATAAGAGAATCTAAGTCTCAAAACCATTTCCACACACATTCTCATATCATCATTCAAAGAATATTGGAAATAGAAGCAAACGTACTTTCTTACCTTTCATTCTCACAAAGTCACACACATAATCACAAAATAATAAATACTAAAGCAAGGCAAGATATCAATAATGAAAATTAATTAACGTCATTAAACATGCAAGATAAGGTTAAGTGTATTCCTCACCTTTCAATTCGATTCCTTTCTCAATTTCACAATTTCGGCTCACAAGAATCGACGATTAAACTCACAAAAATTCCTAATCATACAAGAAGATTAATAGACACAAATTATAATTCAATTGGGTTTCAAAAGAGTTCCCAAAATCACCCAACAAAACCCAATCTGACAACTAGTTTCAAACCCATCGTTATCAACCTAGTTTAGGCGAAATTCACTATTTCGCCACCAATTCGAGGTCGAATCGAAACAAAACTTAGGGAAAGTCTAATTGGAAGCAATAGGGTTTTAAGAATACCTTCAATTAAATCTAGTTCATTCTAGATCAAAAAGCCCCCAGTTTGGCTCTCTAAATCTCCCGCGGCGTCTTAGAGAGTCAAAACGCAAAATCTTTTGCAAAGATTTGCACCAACAACTCTCATACTAAAAGGAAACATTAATACAAGAATTTAAAGAGAATTCAATAAATCTAACATGCTTCCACTACCTTGAGGTAGTGCAGAAACTTCAAGGATGCTTTTCTCGATGAATTACCCAGAATACCTCTAGAAAGAGAGTTAGAGTTTGCCATTGAGTTGGCACCTGGAGCTGCACTTGTAGCTAAAGTACCATATAGGATGGCACCCTTGGAGTTGAAAGAGCTTCAAGATCAACTAAATGAGTTGCTAGGGAGAGGTTTCGTCCAACCTAGTGTATCTCCTTGGGGGCTTTGGTGTTGTTTGTGGAGAAGAAGGATGGAAGCATGAGGCTACGTATCGACCATAGAGAGTTGAACAAGCTCACCATCAAGAATAGTTATCCTCCACCAAGAATTGATGATTTTTTTGACCAATTGAAGGGAGCTTTGGTATTCTCTAAGATTGACTTGAGGTCGAGATATCATCAACTTAGAGTGAAAGCAAGCGACACATGCAAAATAGCTTTTAGGACTCGATATGGTCATTACGAATTCCAGGTGATGCCATTCGGTCTCCCTAATGCACCCGCTGCTTTCATGGACTGGATAATTAGGATACTTCATGATGTCTTAGATAAATTTATAATAGTTTTTATTGATGACATCTTTATCTATTCTAAGGATGAGAAGGAGCGTGCCAAACACTTGAGGTTGCTATGCAAAGGTTAAGAGAAAGGAAGTTATATGCGAAGTTTTCCAAGTGTGAGTTCTAGCTTCCACAAGTGGTGTTCTTGGGTCATGTCGTATCTACGGATGGAATCAAGGTAGACCTAGATAAGGTTAAGGTAGTGGCAGATTGGGATCAACCCAAGTTGGTTACTAAAATTAGAAGTTTCTTGGGACTTGCGGGATATTATAGAATGTTCATTGAGAATATCTCTAGGTTATCCGCCCCAATGACAAGATTGACAAAGAAAGGTGAGAAGTTCATGTGGAGTGAATCGTGTGAAAAGAACTTCCAAGAGTTGACAATGACATTAATCAATCCACCGGTTTTGGTTGTACCCGATAACTTTGGAGGCTTGACGGCTTACACGGATGCATCGAAGATCGGTCTTGGTTGTGTATTCATGCAACACGGGAAAGTGGTAGCTTATGCATCACAGCAACTCAAGGATTATGAACACAGCTATCCCACTCATGACCTTGAGTTGGCAGCAGTGGTCTTTGCTTTGAAGATATGGCGCCCTTACCTTTATGGAGAGAAGATAGCCATATTTACCGACCATAAAAGCTTGAAATACTTCTTCACCTAGAAAGAGTTGAATATGAGATGACGTCGATGGTTGGAGCTAGTCAAGGACTACGAAAGCGATATCCAGTACCATCCGAGTAAAGCAAATGTAGTGGCCGATGCTTTGAGTAGGAAGAGCACCCGAGAAGTGATTGATCTTAATGCACTTTGCAAGCCTTTGTTGAACTCCATCATGGAGTTAGAGTTGGAGATTGTACTGGAAGGTTCCAATGTGGTCCTTGCCTCTTTGACAGCAAGGCCTACCCTAAGAGATAGGATCATTATCTTACAGCCTTCGGATCCATTGTTGCAAGAGAAGCTAGAGAAGATTTCTTCGGATCCTCAAGAGGTAATTGATTTCCCCTTATCTTCCGATAATGCTTTAATGTACAAGGGAAGAATGTGTGCACCAGCGAATGAAGATCTTGACATAAAATTTTGGGTGAGGCACATCATTCGGTGTTCACCGTGCATCTCGATAACCCCAAAATGTACAAAGTTTTGAAAGAGCATTATTGGTGGGCTGGTTTAGAAAAAAAGATGTTGGGGAAGCCTTGTGGGGAAAAAGAGGATGAAATGCGAGTGAAGTATCCTATCCTCTTTGGCATCTCAAGTACGTCAATTTCGTGGACGAAATTTCCTTTAAGGGGGGAGGAATGTGAAATCACCCAAATTTCTAACCCTTTAACCCATGGTTTCAAGACCACGAACCTAGGCCTCGAGTCGGTGACAACTGTGGGCCATTCGAGTCGAGCTCAAAGGTTTGGAAGTGGACACAATGTTGGTGGATGGCCCTATTCATGACTCGACACCTCTCCTAGAATTTAAAAGGAGAGAGAAGGTTAGTCATAAAGGAATTAAAAAAAAAAAAAAAAGTGACTTTGGCACGCCCATAGGCCAACGATGGAGAGTCTGATTGATGAGGTTAATATATCCAAACGTAGATAATCGAAAGACCTTTAATTCAAGAAAAAAATCACCAAAATCGGAGTTTGGATGGGGGTCCAAACTTGGACCGGTTGACTGCCCCAACCCCCATCCCTTTTCCAGCTTTGGGACAGAATCAGGATTTCGGGTTTTTTTATTTTTTGGTAAACCGGATTTCGGGTTTTAAAACCCTATTTTATGTTTTAAGTCACCTCTAAACGCATTTTCTAATGCTAGGTCTTGTGGTGTATCACTCCCACGGGTATTTAGGTATTACCGAATCCGGCTGGGTGAGGTGTGATAGTTTCTCCTGCTGGGACTGTTCATATGGAGTCCAGCCCTTCTGAGACTCAAGAGTTATGAAAGCATCATGGCCTTGGTTGTATTATGTTTACGTTTGGTCACCAAGTTAGGCGAGTCCCTAGACTTTTCAAGTGGTTTGGGATAAAAGAAATATAAACAATAATGAGACTATTTCTTTGCTTCCGCTCACTTACTCTATTACAGTTATTTATTAGCATTCATTTTTGGGATTTTGAAACCTTTTTATTATTATAAATTGATGAACTATTTATTCTTACTCTTGATTACGAAATTGTGTGCTTTACTAATTATTGATACTGTAATCAGATCTTGCGGCTATGGATCACACCCATGGGTTGTTAGGGCGAGTCCGATACTGTTGGGTGGGGTGTGACAAAGCTTGAGTGGTCTTTTATTGAGGCATCTTTTAGGAGATTTGGATTTGTAGATAGACAAATTATGTGGGTGATGCAATGCATCACAACTGTGGAATATCAGCTCAAAATTAATGGGGACCTAACTGAGACGATAATTCCTTAGAAAGGGATTAGCTAGGACTGCCCTTTGAGCCCTTACATATTTATACTTTGTCAAGAAACCTTTAGTCAATGTTATTGTCCAACATTGGCATCCAAAGATTATCGGGGTTCAAAGTGGCTAGGCAGGCCCTAAAAATTAACCATTTATTTTTTGTTGATGATTTTATGATCTTTTATCCTGCTACAATTCAGAATGCATCACTAATAAAATTTTATTGTAGGAATATGAATTAGTATCAGGGCTCTACATCGATTCAAACAAGTCCAAAATGCTTATTTTCAGCCACATACTCCTCCAAACGCTAGATCTGAGGTAATCTCTACACTGGATATCCTGGAGGTGTAATCACATGGCATTTATTTAGGTCTCCCTACCACTTTTGTTAAGTCAAAATCTCACACTTTCTCTTTCATTTTAGATAGATTAAGCTCTAAATTATGTGGTTGGAGAGAGAAGTATCTTACCTAGGCAGGGAAAGAATACTCATAAAAGTCGTGGTTTGTACCCTCCCTATGTATGCAATGTCCCGTTTTTTTAATATCTCAAAAGCTATACAATAAGTTAAAAACAATGGGAGGGTAGTAAATTGGGTGAATTGGGATACCTTACACAAAAGAAAGCATGAGGGAGGCATGGGCTTTAGAGACTTACATTGTTTTAACAAGGCCTTACTGGCTAAGTAGGCTTGGAGGCTTTTCATGTGCCTTGAATCACTATGGGCTAGGGTCATGTCTACAAAGTATCTCTAAAATTATGACCTACTCACCGTAGTGGCCCCTAGAAATGCCTTTTGGGAATGGAAGAGTGTCTTAACTGGGTGAGACTTCCTACTTTCGAGTTTTGGAAAGAAGATTGGCAATGGACAAAATACATTGGTTTATTATGACCCTTGGATTCCTTCTTTCCCCTCTAAAGGTATTGTGAGCCCCCCTTCCCACTCAAACGGAATACATGGAATTCAAATCCCTGGAATCATGAAATTTAGTGATTTCACTTTTTTGCCTAAAAACATGAATTAAGCCATTGTTGGTATAGGTTGAAATCCATGGATTCCACCCTAAGTATAAAATGGATGAAATTTGTGGATTCATGCAGAGTAACTTGACGGAACTCTACAAACTTCAATAGATTTGAGGCTCGGTCAAATTTTTGAACTATGAATCCATAGATTTGAAATCTCATTCCATTTTAAATCCCTAGATTCATGTAACCAAACAAACCCTAATAAACTGGAATTCGAATTCATGGAATAGACCCCTTCTGGAGACTTTATTCTCACAAATGGAGATTAATGAGATTGTCCTCCTACTTATATTATCCCAACCCACCTTAGACACTTGGTATTGGGTGTAGCATACTCAAGGAAAGTTTACTATGAAATCAACAAATTCTTGTGCCTATCACAGTCTTGTGGAGTTAGCAATATTGCCTCTTCTTCTACTCCTTTTTACTATTGAAAGGAGATATGGAGTATTCTGAACCTCCCCAAGATTAAACGCTTTATTTGGAGAGCAGCAAGTGAAACCATTGCTACTTGTGCAAATCTATTTCATAGGTAGTGTTATGTGTCACCTTCATGTTTGATGTGTGGTCAAGATATCAAATTTACTTTGCATGCATTAGTCTTTTGTTCTTTTGCACAAGGTTGTTGGAAAGCATCCCCTCTTATAGTTAATTGCTTGGAATTCTCAGGCTCATCGTTACATGATTGGATTGCATTCCTACACTTCAAGTTTGAACAAACAAAGGATTTGTGGATATGATTTTTGAGTGCATTGTGTTGGATCGTATGGAAAGCTCAACACAATTTCTTGTTTAAAAGGAAGTATCCTTCTTTAGATGGCACTGTGAGAGCTTTTTGGGCTCCATATAATGATGTGCAATTCCATTCAAACAATCCTACAGGAGAAATTCCCTTTCCTCTCCATTCGGCCCCCAACTTATCAAATATGGATTTTCATTTTTAGGTATAGATACGTGGATGGAAGTTGGGGAAGACATACAAAAAATGGTGGCCACAGTTGTGTGGTATGGGATTACCATGGGAGTTTCTTAGTTGCCAAATCGATGTATGGCTCAAGCAGCTCTGTGGCGGCAATGGGAATCGAGGTTGTTAGAGACAGTATTCTACTGTCTCAGGACTTGCATGATTTTCATGCCTCTCATTAGAGTGGCTGAAGCTCTTAATGGGCAGGGACATGCTCTAGATTAGCCTAGCTACTGCATGATGGATGAAGCGCTTAGGATTAGGAACTATTTTGATTCAAATTTTTTTTTCTGCTATATTAATAGGGGCAACAATACTTTTGTGGATTATATTGGCCATGGGGGGCAAGAACTCTTAATCTTTGTAGGGTGTGGTGGAACTGTCCACTGCTATTTATGTTGGACTTCTCTTTTGCTACATCCAGGGGCGTTACTCTGAATAGCCTAATATTACTTATCCGATTGATGAAAAAAAAGACCTCAATTGTGTACTCAATATTTCATTTAGTTGTAAGTCCACAACCTTTGTTTTTATTACCTACCACTTTTTTTATTCTTAAAGTTACTTGATCAATCTAATATTATTATAGTAGGGGTAAAAAGAATTTACAAAATAAAAGATATAAATGTGTTATTTATGAGAAATGATCTGATCTACTTTTAGTGTGAATTTACTTGTCATTGTGGTTCATGTTTTTCCTAACACAATTTTCTTTAATTTCATTTTTACGATATCCTGCAAACTTTTCTGAGTATGGTTTATATATATTTTTCACAGTATTTTTTAAAGTGTTTTTTTCTATTATTTTCATGATTCATCTACATGATTTTCATGTCTCTCATTATGAATCACATCATTTAGGTTCTTTAAACTTAATAATAATCCCTGATATGATTTTTGCCTCTTTTGATGTTTGCTGGCATTATTTGATTATTATTTATGAGCTATTTTATATTTAAAATAAATCAAGACAATGGAAAGTAAAAAGCTATAATAATATCAAGAGATAATTGCTATTGTCCTCCCGTACTTCGGTTTTATTACTAATCAAATCTCTTTCTTTATGAAATTACTATTGCCCCCTCACTTCTAACGATGTTAAGTGGCTATTAAGATTGAATATGTAATGTTTATTTTTTCCTTCGTTAAAATTAAGAAGTAAAAAAGATGACATTACTCTCATTTAAAAAACTATATAGAATGCCAATTATATCATTAAAATCTTACATTTTAGAATCAGTTTTAGATTTGAAATAGTACCAGTCATCTCCATTTAAAATGTGATGAAGACCTAGATCAAGAAAATTTGTGAATGAATTACCTCTTGAAATCTAGCCTCTTCGTCATAAGTCCATCCAAATGTGTCGTGATGAAGACGAATTGTTTCGTAGTATAAATTTAAGTTAAAAAATTAGAGAAGTTATCTGGGAGAAAAGAAATGAATATCTGTGTGTATATTGTAATTCTTAGAATTTACCCAAAAAAACAAAATAATAATGATCTTTGTTGTATCGTGATACTTGTTAATGAGGATTTTACTGTTGCACTAAAAAAATATAAATCACATGTATTTTTAGGTATGGTTCATCTTCAATGGAAGCATTGTCTTGGATTTTTTTTTTCTTCTAAGAATTTAATTCGGGGATTGGTGAAACAACGCGCTTATGGTTGTTAAAACTCTCAAGCTCGACTTAAAATTTTCACAATCACAATGATGAAAATTTTACAAACAAATTAGCATATAAGATGTTACTTGATAGAAAATTTAGAAACATGCACAATGATTTGCATATATTAGGTGATTTCCAACTTTCAGCTTTGAATTAAATTTAATCTTTGAATTAAATTTAATCTTTCCTCATTTTTAGTTTCTATTTTGAGTTTTATTCAATCACATCTTTCTTTTATTGGATGTCTTCTTTTTAAAAAAGAAAATGGATTTAAAGTTATTTTTTCTCCGTAGTTAATTAAGGATAGTATTATAACCAGGGAACTGAATATCGTTCATCTCGCCCGGTTCGCCAGGGTAGCGAACCGGGCGAAATGGTGAAATATCGTTGACTTCTCGGCAATATTTCGCCAAGCAGTTCACTAAATTTCTATGCAGATTTATTTCTCTGTTCATCGAATCCTTGAGTTTGTTTTCAATGTTTAAGTTTAACTCTTGGGTTTTAGGATTTTAGGTCTCCTTCATACCTGATGCTACCCATTTCTTATTTCTCTCTGAAGCATTCACTATGGCTCCAAGATTTCTGCACCTCAAAGTACCCACCCTTCTGAGTTTTGATCTCTTAGTTAATTGGTTTTGAAGGTGTTTGTTTCGTAGAGAAGATGATGTTGCTCAAGAAGCCATCTCCTTCGTGGTGGTTTGACAGCCACAACAGCCCCATACGTTCTCCATGGCTTCAATCTACTCTCTCAAGTACATTTCTTCCATTTACCATTAAGATCCTTGATACTATAGCATAGTTTTTCTAATGGCTGGCTTTGCTGAAATCTGTTTCTTTTTACCAAAATCGCAGAGCTAGACCAAAAGACGGAGGTGATGCTGAAATTGATTGAGGAAGACGTGGACTCCTTCGCACAACGAGCAAAAATGTACTACAAGAAGCAATCGGAGCTTATATCCATAGTTGAAGATTTTTACTGTGCCCGTCGTTCCTTGGCTGAGCGGTTTGATCTTCTAAAATCAGACAATGGAAACCGACTATTTGGTTCTCCTCTTCATTGGTTACAGAGATCAGCTAGCCCTCTGGAGAAATATCGCCGATCAACTGATATTGCCTTCCATGCTTTCTTCTTCTTCTTCTTCTTCTCCTTCAACAATCCAGTTTTCGTTTGATTCGCCGGAAAATCAAGCGATTTTCGCTGATTCGTCGGAAAATCGTAAAAAAATTTCTTTCTGCCCTTTGGTTTCGGGTTCTCCAAGGGGCGAAATCACCGAATTTCGGCGATATATTCTTCTGTGATTATAACTTGACAAAAAGATAAATAAGTAAAGAGATAACTTTAGGGTTATTTTTGAGATTTGAGATTATATATAAATGTCACACCATCATAAATTAATGGAGCTTAACCATAGGAGAACATTAGTAATTGTAGACAAAGTTAGTGGTTGGAACAGTAATTTAAAAATAAAGAAGATAAAGTAGTAATAAAGTCGAAGTAGAGGAATGCAATAATAATTATCCCTTTGATTAAACATTTATATCTTAAGATATATGTTTTTTTGGGTAAAATATGTATTAAGATTTAAGGTATTCATGACTTAAAAAATTATTCATAAAAAAGAAAGAAGGGGGAACCCAGCGACGGTTAATTAAGGAAGAAAACTACAGGTCCTATGGAATATGAGTAAGGCTTGTGAAGGCTTTAGTTATAAGGTGATGAAAGGGGAATTTGGCATAAAAATGGTAGTTCAATTTATGTGAAGGATTTTGATGAATTGATATTCAAGACTAGTTTGGTTTGGATTTGGAGAGCCTGTTTCAGATTAAGATAGAAAAAGAAAAAGGAAACACTTTGCTTCGTTTCTTCGACTTATTTCAGTAAAATGTTTGAGAGTGTTTATATATTTCCGATTCTCAGTTTTAAAACCCTGATCGGCTGATCCTATCTCAGTAAGGAATTTATGCTGATCCGTGAAGGAAGTCGACATGGAATGACAAAGTTGTCTACAGTATTCATCTTCCGTATCTGTGAAACCCGGCAATTGAGGTGGAAAGCATATAGGTTCGTAGCAGATCACTCTCCTTAGATTCTAATATTTGCTTAGATTGGTGAACCGTAATGCCTTACCCAACGGTTTTAATCCGAAGGTGCCTGTTCCTCTGCACATAAATATACTATCTTGGGTGCTCGTTCGTCATAAAGATACCAATTTTTGCAGCCAAATTGTGAACGCATTGTGGAAACCCGAAGTTATAATGGCGAAGCCGGAGTTTCAGGTCTACAATACCATGACTAGACAGAAAGAAATCTTCAAGTCCAAAGAGCCTGGTAAGGTGGGCTTGTACGTTTGTGGCGTCACCGCCTACGATTACAGCCACATTGGCCATGCTCGTGCTTATGTCGCTTTCGATGTTCTCTATAGGTGAACTCTCTCTCTAGTCTTTCTGATAATCTTTGTTCTTTAGTGTTGCCCATGATTTATCTAGATTTAGTATTTTTCTGTTGGTATACTAAGCAAAGCTTTTTAATTGGAAAAGAAAAGTTTTTAGCTGGATTTTAATGAGCTTTTGCATATGGAGCTTAACAATTTCTCTTTAACTATAACTAATTTGAAAAAGGGCTTAAAAGTGATCATGAGTCTTTCTTCATCTCCTTTGTCATACTGTCAATGTTTGGAGGATACCTAAGATGTTTTGCGTATTGAGCAACTGCTCTTTGTGACCCTTTTAACTGCATGTGAATTTCTGACCTGGAATTTTTGGCTCATTAATGGTGAAAGAGAATTGTGTAGCTGGATTATAGTGTCCATATGCAGTAGGCTGTTGGCATCTGATGTACTTCATATTGCATACTTGACCTTTTATTCAGTGTTACTTTTCATATCAAGTAAGGCCTCAAATCAAACTGATTAGAGGGCGTTGATGTTGTGCTGTTTTCTGTTACTTGTATGTCTAATTATTTTTGTCTTTGCAAGGATCCCTGTAGCTGACCCCATTTAGTTGGGATAAAAATTGGTTGTCATAGGGAAAGTGTGGTGCCTTTTGGTAGTACATTGAGTCAATTTCTTTGTTTTTAGTGACCAATAGTTTGGTAGATCAAATTCAATAACTAATTGTTGCAATCCAATTATCATTGAGAAATGGCATTGCATCCTGCCTTCTTTCAATAAATTTGCTAGTTAGTTGGACTGTGATTAACTAAATCTACTGCAGACATCCCAAGGTGACCCTAATTTTGGATATTAACCAGGTTTTGTTTTGTTGAGAATTGGCAGATACCTAAAATATCTGGGATATGAAGTCAATTATGTGCGGAACTTCACAGATGTTGATGACAAAGTGAGTATATTGTTGAAAGATATCATTGTTTTATTTTTCCTACTGTGGTTACTTCAACACATTTTAGGCTGGAACAGCTTGGAGAGCTATGGTGTGGAAGGAAAATAGTGACTAACGTACCCTCCCTTCTATGAAAGCTGTTGTGTTATTTATGAAGTGATTTCTTCCACTAGTTCAGAAGTGGGTTATTCATTTAGAGTTATTGGTTTTATATCTGCACTCAAGCTTTTTCTGTGGGTGGTACTTGGTAGACTGTGCCACGGGGGTCTTAGTGGTCACTGTTAAGTCCTTGTTTGTGCACATGCGAATAAACATCATATAGATTTCAGCCTGAAACTTGACACTGATTAGGAATTAAGCAGGTTAGTATTCTTATCTCTGCCATCTTTCACCTAATGGGAATCATCGCAGTCTGGTAACTTCTGATGGGTGAGATGGAGGAGATTGATGGTGATCTGGTTGAGAAAAAGTAGTAATTGAAAATTCTTGCCATATTAGACTGAGAAGAACCCTGGTTAATTGGATATAAACCCCCCTGCAACAAAGCTCCTCTCTAGCTCGTACACCTGCAATACAGAATTTCACCACACCACACACATGCACTCTGCAACTGAAAGATAAACAGAGCTTGAAGAAGATTGTAAATATATTAACTCAATCAACTCAACACTAAAATTGGTTAATGTTGACTGCAATACAAGACATCCCCCCAACCTGAGTACCTACTTAAATCACCACTAACTGAAAGTCTTCTTCTCCTCTGTGAGCTTAGCTCACCCCTCGCTTACTCACTTTTTGCCTACCTCTACTTCCTGCTCTTCCCTCTAATATAATTATATAACCCAAACAAAAAATCTAACCAACTACTTTACACCTAAGCTGTACACTGCAGAATGCCAGCATGAATGTTGCTGCTCCCCCATGAGCCCTGCCACCTGTCCTTGTCTTATGATTCTGTCCTGCACATGGTCCGATGGGTGTACCCCCTATGCATGAGTGCCTCATCAGAGACTTCTATTTTCTGTTTTTGAATGAATAATCACAGGCTTGTATCTCTTTTTCTAGTTAATCCCAGTTGCTGGTTTCTGATTCCTATTTCCAATAATCCTGGATTTGCATGATTTCTCTTTATCTAATCCTGATCCTTTGGTCATTAAAATGGCCATTTTTTAGTTCATATAGGTTCAACCAGGAAGGCCTAATGATGTAGGCCTAATTTCCGCACAGTGCAGATTTTGTGGGGCCTCAATTTTCTGGACAGGAAGTCACCTCTCCAACTCACTTGCCAAGTTTCACTGAAATGGTGTTGTTGTCACTGCCTTAGAAGTTGGGAATTGGATTGTGGAATTGGCCAATCTGTACTGGAATATTATGTCACAGAACCATGGTTGTCAAGGTGTCACCTAGGTGTCTAGGTGTCGCTGCTTTATTACCTAGATTTCCCCCATGCCCCCACCTAACCCAAGCCTTGCTTGCTTGGACACCATGACAACTGTGGTCCCAACCCAATTTCAACTGATTCAACATGAACGGTCAAACCCTATAAATTTCTGTATTTTTTGGTTTGTGGATTGATTCTGGGGTTTATTCTAATCAATTTTGTTCTGATCTGGATTTTATCCTCATTGGCTGATTGCTTTCCTGGTTCCAAGTTATAAAATCTTAGGTGTTAGCCAAATGGCAAAATGAAAGCTCTGAAGATCTTCCGCAGAGTAGTTGAAAGTATGAAACTTTCTGCAAAATTGTTGAAGTTAAGCAGATAAAATGGAAGGGAAATGCTAATACAGGAGGGTTTTTTTTTTTTTGGTTTGCCAACCCCGGTTTCCAAGGCTTTGCCCTGACTAAACCGGTGTTCGACCCGGGTCGCACACCTGGCTGTGGTGGGTGAGTCTCCCAGCGGGAATTTTTTGCATCTACAAGGTTTCGATACCGGAACCTTGCTTAAGCGGACCAAGCTGCTTACCACTTGGACCAACCCCCGTTGGTAATACAGGAGGGTTTTATAGTATTGATTTTGCCTTTGAAATTCAGTAGGTGGCCAATCCAGACAGCACCTTACTTAATGGTCCGAAATGCTACATGGCTAACGTTGGTGGGTCATGGCTGAACTTCCTAGGTGTCTGGCATATGGACTTTTTGTAATATTATAGTAAATCAAATTAATAATATTCTCATTATAAAAATTGAAATGTTGAGCAAAAAGGGGATTCTACTGATAGACCTGGATTAAGACAGGGTTGCGTTTGTTCTTTTGAGTAATATAAATTTATTACATGGTTGAAGTGGTTGCTTAGTGGCTTGGTATTCTACGTTGAATGTATAATCCAACATACTCTGTACCTGGTTAGTGTTTCAACTTTCAACTGCCCAGAGCTCTTGCCTAGCCATACTGGTTTGATGATCTGTTGTTTACCAGACTTGATAAAAAACAGGTTATAAAGCTCCCTAAGTTGACAATACTTGAATCCTTCCTTTGTATTCAGGAGTGTCCTTACCCATTTTTCTAAGAATCCTTTTGAGGTTGTTGGAATAGGAAAAATTCTAATCAAAGTTGACCTCTATTTGAGTAACCTTTCACTGTTGGTAATTAGGCAATGCCATGTGCAAAGTATGATTGTGGATGATGGGGCATCCAACCTACTGTATATTTGGTATCCCCATCTGTTCGCCATAGCATTTTAGTTTTTCAGGTTATTGTGGAAAGAGCATCACTGGACAAGAGAATGCGATGAGCTATAATTTTATGTGATTTTGTTTGGAGATTCATCAAGTTGCTGTTCTTTAAAAAGTTGAATTTTTTGAAGCCAAGATTGCTTTACAGCAAATGTTGTTTGGGATAAATCATATTTTTTTCTGTTTTTTTTCTTCTAAATGTTCTTGATAATATTTATAAAATTCTTCATGTCCTTTGGTTGATATTATGTGTTCTGGTATTTACTGATTGTTTTATATTTCTTGGATGGTTGGCTAACATTTGGTCAATTTGCAGATAATTCGTAGAGCAAATGAGCTGGGGAAAGATCCAGTAAGTTTGAGTGGTGAGTTCTGTGAGGAATTTCATAAAGACATGGATGCTATAGGGTGCTTACATCCTACACATGAACCTCGTGTTTCTGAACATATGGACCAGATTAAGGAAATGATTACTCAGGTGTCCTTTCTCCTCTTCTTTCATATGTTTTGTCTATTGAAATGGCTCTGGAGGAAAATGTTGTAATTCTGATGATTATTCAATAGTCTATGGCTAAGCTTGTAGCTTCATTCTTTGTTGAACAGCTATTCTTCACCTCATGATTTTCTAACGTTAAGGGTATCTTATATTTGTTCTTATTTTTATTTTATTGGTTGAAAACTGAGTTACCAGATCTTGCTCTTGAGGTCAATCTCGCCCTAGAGAAAAATTGAGATCTCACCACTATTGAAATGGTTCTCGAGGAAAATGTTGTACATCTGATAATTGTTCAATAGTCTACAACGAAGGTTGTAGCTTCATTCTTTGTTGAACATCTATTCTTCAACTTGTGATTTTCTAACGTTACGGGGTATCTTACATTTGTTTTTATTTTATTTATTGTTGTTGAAAACCAACTTACCAGATTTTGCTCTTGAGGGCAATCTTGCCTTTAGAAACAGTGAGATCTTGCTCGAGATCTGGTATTTTTTCTTGGGCCCATTTAGGGGGGTTTTAAGGATCAGGTTGGGTTCAACGTTGGTATTTAGCCTATTTTAGGCCTTCTAAACACATTGGTGGCCTTAGATTTGTGAGAAAACAACCTTAAGTATGAGTTCCAAATTGATCCTAAATGTGAAACCGAAATGTTGCAGGAATGAACATGCAAGGTTATAAAACATGAAATATAAAACCATTAGGACATATAAACGAAAAGCAAGTGATAAGATACATCAAATAACTTAAATACCAACGGAATTCCATCCATATGAGTATAATAGAACTTCACATTCTCGACTCTCAAAATGCAACCATCATAACTTCATAATAGAAGTGTTGGGTATGGCTCATGCTTTACATTCTGTTGTTGACGACCTTCCCCCTGATGCACACGGGTTCTTGCCCCCGAGTGAGCAGGTGAGGGGCCGCCTTGGTGGGGGTGTAAGAGGCAACGCCCCTGGGCTAGTAGAGGCCTTATATCACTTTGAGCTTGGGGATTTTCTTTGCAGTTTGTGCTTGGGCCCATGACTAGCTATTGTGGCTTAGGGTTTTTGAGCCTATATATATTCTATTGTAACCCAACATCTGTAACGAGTTGTTAAGAACAGAATATAGTGAAAACCTAAAAGCTGGACGTAGCCCTATGTTGGGGTGAACCAGGGTAAATCAATGCCTCTTTTCTTTCTTGCTCTTACTTGATCGTATGTGATTGATTGTCCTAATCCTAACAAGAAGAAGGTGAGAGTGTTATGATTATGGTGGGCCAGGGGTAGTTAGAGTAATAATTATACTGTGATTATCTTTACATTGGCTTAGTGGTTATTAGTAAGTTGTTAAATGGGAAGTTGTAACTGTAAATAGTAGTTGTATGTGGTTATTCTCCTATGTTTATGGAGATAATAAAATGAAAAAAGTTACCTTTTTTGAACCCAAATTATGATTCATTTGTAGAGGAGGATGCCTCAGTACGTCCAAGTTTCCTAAAGCTAATCTTTTTCTCTCGAGGTAGCTACCTGAAGGAAGAATTTGCCTTCATACGTACCAACTTGGTATCAACGCCTAGCTATGGATCAACGAGTTGAAAATTAGAAGGTGAGTTAAGCTCTCTGAATGAAATGCAACAACAGATACTCTCCATAATCAATGAATTGTTCCAACGGCGTACAAATCAGTCCGCTATCCAGCTTCTCTTTGATGAAGTGTCTGTCAATCTCAATGTGCTTGGTTCGGTCATGTTGAATAGGGTTATGTGCTATAATGATTGCTGATTTGTTGTCACAGTAGAGTCTCATTGGTCCAACCCATTCAACCTTTAGGTCTTCTAAGATAATCTTCAACCAAAGTAATTCACATATTCCTTGAGCCATTGCACGAAATTCGGCTTCTGCACTTGACCGGGCCACAACATTCTGCTTCTTGCTCCTCCATGTCACAAGATTGCCACCAAGAAAGGTGCAATATCCTGTGGTTGACCTTCTATCTACTGCTGACCCTGCATAATCAGCATCAGTGTATGCTTCTAGTATCATACCTTTATTCCTTCTAAATAAAAGGCCTCTCCCTGGCGTCCCTTTTAAATATTGTAGCACACGGTGAGCTACATGCAAGTGAATTTCCGTTGGACTGTGCATGAATTGGCTGATTACACTAACTGCATATGCTATGTCGGGCCTTGTGTGAGACAAGTAGATTAATCTTCCTACTAGTCTTTGATACATCTCTCGGTCCACAACAACATCTTCTTCGCATTCCCAAGTTTCTGTTGGGATCTATTGGAGTGCTTGCTGGTTTACACGCGGCCATTCCTGTTACTTTAAGGAGATCAGTGATATACTTTTGTTGAGAGATGAAAATGCCTTGTTGAGAGTGAGCAACTTCAATGCCAAGGAAGTATTTTAATCTTCCTAAAGCCTTGATCTCAAATTCCTTAGCCAAGCATTGAGTCTAATTTTGTTTCTCTTTTTCTTCATTTCCTGTCACTATTATGTCATCAACATACACAAGTAGTGCCGTGACTCCCCCTGATGATGAGTGCTTGATGAACAATGTATGGTCTCCTTGACTTTGCTTGTAACCCATACTAATCATGACTTTAGTAAATCTGCCAAACCATGTCCACGGTGACTGTTTGAGTCCATATAAGGCATTTTTTAACTTGCATATAGTATTAGCAGCTAAATCATTCTCATAACCCGGTGGAACCTCCATGTAAATTTCTTCCTTTAGTTCACCATGCAAGAATGCATTTTTAACATCAAACTGTTGCAAGTCCCACTCATAATTTTTCGCCAAGGATAGTAAGATTCTGACAGTATTCATTTTTGCAACTGGAGCAAATGTTTCAAGGTAGTCAATCCCGTAAGTTTGGGTGTAGCCCTTGGCTACCAACCTTGCTTTGTACCTTTCTAAAGATCCATCTGCTCGATACTTCAATGTATAGACCCATTTGCACCCCATAGGTTTCTTCCCTTCTGGTAACCTTACAAGTTCCCAGGTTCCATTGCTTTCTAATGCTTCCATCTCCACATTCATAGCTTGCTTCCACTCCTTGTTGGATAAAGCCTTAGATAAGTTGTTAGGAATGGCAATGGTGTTTAAACTTACCAGAAAGGCTCTATGAGATGGGGAAAAATGTTTAAAGGACAAGAATTGGGCAAGAGGGTACATGGGTTTCGTTGTGCATTCTCTAGTGCCTTTCCTAATGGCAATAGGAAGGTCTAGTTCATTACTATCTGTGGGCACATCAGATTCGGTTTGTAGTGAAGGATTAGTCATTTGTACCTCATTTCCAGAATTTGGATTGGAGTCTTGAACTTGCACTAATTCTGGAACAAGATTCTTCTTCCTTGAGAACACCTTTCCTTTGCCAAATCTCACATGCTCAATATCAGAAATAGGCTCTTTCATTTCAAAGTTTGACATATGTTCATGTTGTTCACAGTTTGACACAGACGAGTTTGACACAAGTTTAGGTTGTTCACAGTTTGACTCAGGTGACATAGTGAAGTATTTGGGAGTAAACTCTAAGTCAAGTAAGGAATTCCCATTCTTATCTTCCATTATTGAATGCTCCCCTTGAAGATGAGATGTGGAAAAATAAGACTTATGTTCATGAAAAGTGACATCAATGGAAACATAGAACCTTTTTGAAGGAGGGTGATAGCACTTATAGCCCTTTTGAGTGGAGGAATATCCTATAAATAAACATTTGAGTGCTCTAGGATTTAATTTACCCCGATGTGGTCCATGAATATGAACAAATGAGACACACCCAAAAATTCTTGGAACAAGGTTATTTGTCGTTTGTAGGTTTGGGTAGAACTGGGAAAGGACATCCATTGGACTCTTGAATCCTAAGACTCTCGAAGGCAGCCGACTTATGAGATGAGTTGCTGTGAGGACTGCTTCCCCCCAAAATGACTTAGGCACATTGTATTGGAATAGGGAGGCTCTAGTTACATCAAGAAGGTGGCCATTTTTCCGTTCAGCTACTCCGTTTTGTTGTGGGGTATCAACGCACGATGACTCATGTATAATTCCCTCCCTTTGAAAGAATGGAGTTAGAATTTGATTGAAATAGTCTCTGGCATTATTAGATCTAAATCTTTTTATACTAACTCCAAATTGGTTTTTAACCATGGAATGGAAGTTGGGATGAACACAACTAACGTCGGATTTGTTTTTGAGTAGAAAAATCCATGAGACACGAGTGCAATCATCAATGAATGATACGAACCACCTAGCCCCAGACACATTAGGAACTCTAGAAGGACCCCAAATATCACTGTGAATGAGATAAAAGGGGATGGAACTTCTTCTCTTGCTTAAAGGAAGTGGTACACGCTTGTGTTTAGCAAGCTCACACACATCACAATGAAACTCATCAACACGTATGCCTTGAAACAAAGAAGGAAACAAAAGACTGATTACCCTAAAGGAAGGATGTCCAAGTCTGTGATGGTAAAGCCATATTTTTTCTTTATTGGTTTGAGAAGGACTACCATTAGTAGCATGTGATTGGCTTGGTGCCTCAAGGTAGTAGAGTCCATCCCTTTCTCTAGCATGTCCAATTGTCCTCCCCGAATCCTTGTCCTGAAATACACAATGACTATGGTGAAAGACTACATTACAATGTAAATCTTGCGTGAGTTTCTTCACAGAAATGAGATTTGTAGATAGTCTAGGAACATGTAGGACATTTTTCAAGGTGAGGGATGAGTTGAGCTCAATATTTCCAATTCCAGCCACAGTAGTTAACGAGCCATCAGCAGTAGCTATCTTCCTACTACTTGGACAGGGAGAATATGTGGTGAAAAGATTTGGTGAGTGTGTCATGTGGTCAGTTGCACCTGAATCTATGATCCAGGGGCTTGAAAGAGAATTACTAAAGACATTTAATCCAATAGAAAGTGGAAACTCACCTGAATATGCCAAAGAACATGTACCTGGTTTTTTGTTAAGGTTGCTCAAAAGAGTTTTTATACGTTCTATGTCCTCCTGATTAAGGCTAGCAACCTCTTTATTGTGGCTTCAGGTTGTTGTGTAGATGTAACATGCGCCTGACCATTATTTCCAGATTGCTCTCCTTTGTGCCCCCACTCTCAGCTAGGAGGTTTACCATGAAGTTTCCAGCATCTTTCCCGTGTGTGACGAGCTTTCTTGCAATAGGTACACCATAGATTGTCTCTGTTTTGCTGTTTGGATTGCCCAGCTTTTCCACTTTCAGCAGCAAATGCCTTGTCGGTTGTGGGAGTTGAATGCTCTCCTCCTTGAGATACCATTGCTGAACTATCAACACTTGTAGGCTCTAACATCAGTCCTCTTCTGCTCTCTTCCCCTCGAACCAATGCTACAACTTCATTGTAACACGACACATCTGGTTTTCCAAGAATCTGAACCCTTATTTGGTCAAACTCAGGATTTAACCCAACCAAAAAATCATAGACTCTATCTTGCTCAATATACTGCTTTACTACTGCAGCATCCTCAGAGCACTTCGTCTTGATGACTCGGTAATGATCCAACTCTTGCCACAAAGCTTTCAGCTGGTTGGCATATTCTCAGAATCGTTTTATTTCCTAGTTTGGCTGCTACTGTTTTAACCTTGACTTCATAGACTTGGGCCGCATCTCTCGCCTTAGAATACGTCTGTTGGATAGCCTCCCAGATGTCTTTGGCAGTTGCCAAAAACATGCATGTATCACTGATTTCTGGAATCATAAAATTCCACATCCATGCCATAATCATAGAATCTTCTTCGTCCCATGCTTCATATTTTGGATCTCCTGGTTTCGGTCCATCTCCAATCAGGTGGCTCATCTTTCTTTTGCCCTTCAGAATGGTCCGAGTGAGTTGAGACTTGAGACCATTTTAAATAATTTCTTCCATCGAGCCTGTAGGTAGATTGAATATTCTGCAATTCTCCATTCTGCAGATTTTTGATTGTCTGATCAAATGCAGTCCCGGAAGTAACCTCTCTTGGTTCTGACATACTCTTTGTAGGTGCTGAAAAATAGTATGTGAAACAGTAACCAAAGATGCAGTAGAACAACAGACAAGACGGAGAAAGAAAAAAATCTGTTTTTCAGGTAAGGAAAAAAAAAACAGAACAGAGCTGAATAAAGAATGGCGATAAAGGCCAAAGGAAGAATAATCTCGTGTGGCGGAAACACCCAGAGATTAAAGGCAATGAAGGCCTGAAAGCTGAACAGCAATCCCAAGATTGGTTGGCTTTGATGCCATGACGAAATAGGAATTGGAGTGTTGTATTCTTCTGTATATTATTCAGAACTTTACAATCAATATATACACAGCTGCTATCTATGTAATAGGAAAGAATATCCTAGATACTAATAAAATATTATGATATGATTCTAAGATTTTCCACAGTTTACCTTCATCCTGTATTAATGGGGGACCCGAAGTTGGAGAGAATTCAAGGCCTTCATCTAATGAAAAATCTTCCTATTCCAATCCATCACATCAATCCACAACACCTAAACTTGTTAAGCTTGATTTCCCACGCTTCAACGGCGGTGAAGATACTACTAGTTGGATTTGCCACGTAGAAATTTTTTTCCAATTCCATAGGACACCGGAAGAGGAAAGAGTTGCTCTTGCATCTTTCCACCTTGAAGGAGATGCTCAACTTTGGTTTCAATTATTCAAGCAAGGGAAGACATTGTTACTTGGTCGATGTTTTGTGAAGGAGTTCATTCAAGATTTGGACCCAACCAATTCCAAGATTTCTTCGGTGAACTCATTAAATTACAAAAAGTGGGCAGTCTTCGAGATTATCAAATGCAGTTTGAAAAACTTCTATTGAAAGTGGGTTCGTTGTCAAGTGAACCACAAATTAGGTGTTTTATGATTGGGTTGAAGGACAATCTCAAGGCCAATGTTTTGGCGAGACGTCCAAGTACCATCTCTACTACCATTGGATTGGCATGGCTTTACGAAGCCCGCAATTCATCCCCACAATGAACTAGTGCTTCTTGGGACATCAAGAGAAATCCACCACCAACTAGGGAGTAGTCTAAAATCTGCAACCTTGTCGATTCGTTGATTCACCACTACTGAGATGCAGGAAAGATGATCCAAGGGACTCTGCTATAATTGTAGTGAAAAATATGTACCTGGTTATCGTTGTAAAAAATTGTTTCTTATTGAAGGAAACTGTGATGATGACATAGAGGAAGATGTAGATCCAGAGACAGACCCACCATTTGAAGAACAAGAAGTTGCTGAGATTTTCTTGCATGCCATATGTGGTTACCAATCACCAGAAACTATGAGAGTTAAGGGTAACGTAGGCCAAGTGACAGCTACAATATTGGTGGATACCGGCAGTTCCCATTACTTAATTAGTAATAATTTGGCAAAGAAGGTAGGATTAAATCTGACAACAGGAAGCCACTTTAAAGTAACAATGAAGTAACAACGGCATCTGAAGAGAAGATAACCTGTGTAGGTAAGTGTACCAACGTGGGATTCAGTTTACAAGGAATCCAATTTCATGCGGAATTCTATATCCTTCCATTATGTGGATATGAAATTGTCCTTGGTGCACAATGGCTATGGACTCTAGGTCCAATTTTGTGGGATTTTGCTAAGCTGTCAATGGCATTCAAATTCGATGGGAAGGAGATAATTCTTATGGGCCTGGTCGAACCAGCCAACAAATTGGTTGATGGTGAGCAAATCCAACGTGATATAAAGAAGTCCAAACATGGTACATTGCTTCAATTATGTGCAATTTGGACTCCTCAAACTACAAATCTGGAAGTGGCCCCACCACTAAAATTACCGAAATTCCTAGATACTTTCCAAGTTGTTTTTGAAGAACCCAAAGGTTGCCTCCTCAATGTGCACATGATCAAAAGGTTCCCTTGGAACCTAGAAGTGGCAAGTATATTCTAAGGCTTGTTGACATTCGCAATCCTCATATTCATAAAAAAGAAATTGAGACAATAGTGGCTGATCTGCTCAAGGCAGGTGTGGTTAGGCCGAGTTGCAGTCCATATTCTTCACCAATACTTTTAGTGAAGAAGCAGGATGGGTCTTGGCGGATGTGTGTGGACTATCGTGCTCTTAACAAAATTACCATCAAAGACTGGTTTCCAATTCCAATCTTTGATGAGTTACTAGAGGAGTTACATGGTGCTCGAGTTTTCTCAAAATTGGATCTTTGATCTGGCTACCACCAAATTCGAGTCTCTCTTGATGATGTTGAGAAAACAGCATTAAAACATGTCATGGCCACTACGAATTCCTTGTTATGCCATTTGGGCTTACAAATGCTCCATCAACTTTTCAGTCTTTGATGAACAAGGTATTTCAGAACTACTTGAGAAAATTTATCTTGGTTTTCTTTGATGATATATTGGTCTATAGTTCATCATGGGAAGAACATCTTCAGCCTTTACAAATTACCTTCTCTATTTTGAGAACTAAGAAGTTGTTTGGTAAGCAAAGCAAGTGTCAGTTTGGCCAAGATAAAATTAATTACCTTGGGTATATATTGTTTCTCCTGATGGAGTAGAGGTGGAACCTGAGAAAATTGCTTCAATGCTTAAGTGGCCACAACCCAAAACGTTGAAGGCATTAAGGGATTTCCTTGGATTAACAGGTTATTATAGGAAATTCATTCAAACTTATGGGAAGGTAGCGTCTCCTTCGACCAACATGTTGAAGGACAATTTTCATTGGATTCCTGCTACAGTGGAAGCCTTTCAAAAATTAAAGGAATTGATGACAAGGGCACCTGTTCTAGCATTACCAGATTTTACCAAAAGATTTATTGTTGAATGCGACACAAGCGCCACTGGAATAGGAGCTATCTTGATGCAAGAAAGGCCCATTACATTTTAAGTCAAGCCTTGCAAAGGAAGAATTTGCTGCTCTCTACTTAGGAGAAAGAGATGCTGGTGTTGATCTTAGCCGTACAACATTGGCATCCCAATCTTTTAGGGCGGCAGTTTGTGGTGCGAACGGATCATAGGAGTCTACAATATTTTTGGGGTCAAAAATTTACGTCGCCAGCTCAGCAGAAGTGGTTGTACAAACTCATGGCTTATGACTTTGTAGTTGAATATAAAAGAGGACATGAGAATGTAGTTGCTGATGCACTATCCAGAAGGGATGAAGAGACGGCTGAAGAGGTTGTTATGGGTGGTGAACTTAACTCGTACTCACATCCTATTGCTGATTGGGTGGAAGTTAAGGATGAGGTGGCATTTAATCCATTTCTTCAGGAGCTTACCAACCAAATTAAAGAGGGAGAATCAGTCGGGCCATGGACTCTTATGGATAGACTTATCTTCTTTAAAGGTAAAGTCTGTCTTGCTAAAAACTCTCCTTTAATTCAAGATATTGTGGATCAATTTCATGGGAGCACCCATGAGGGTTATCACAAGACCATGCAACAAATCTCTGCAAACTTCTGTTGGCCTTCCATGTGAGAGACAATCAAGCAATTCATCTCCAAGTGTGACACTTGCCGGCACCACAAATCTGAACATACATTGCTAGCGGGTTTACTTCAACCTTTGTCAATTCCTTATCATATTTGGGAGAATATATTGATGTACTTTGTAGAAGGACTCCCAATATCTAAAGGTAAATCTGTGGTTTTTGTGGTGGTGGACCGTTTGTCTAAATATGCTCATTTCATCCCACTTTCTCATCCTTACACTGCTGTGAAAGTGGCCCAATGCTTAGATCATGTATTTAAATTTCATGGCATGCCCAAATCAATTGTCTGTGATCGAGATGCCACATTCACTAATCATTTTGGGCTGAATTATTCCGTTTTAATGGCACCAAGTTCAACTACAACTCTGCTTATCATCCCCAAACAGATGGGCAAACTGAAGTTGTCAACCGTACCTTGGAAATGTATTTACGTTGTTTTTGCAGTTCTCACCCAAAAGAAGGGGAACACTGGTTATCATGGGCGGAATATTGTTACAATACAGGATGGCATTCTTCCATTAAGACCACTCCTTTTGAAGTTGTTTATGGACATCCACCTCCTACTCTTCTTACTTATGTAAAAGGCACTACAACAATGCAATCAGTGGAGCATCAACTTCTTGCACGTGACGACTAACTCAAGGAGTTGCGAGCTAATCTCCGACTGACCTAGGAACGGATGAAAAAGATTTATGATCGCTATTATTGTGAGAAGAACTATGAAATTGGTGACTGGGCTTATCTCAAACTCCAACCTTACCGGCAGGTTACTCTCTCATCAAGGCAAAATATGAAACTTTCCCCTCGATTTTATGGACCATGTCAAATTGTGCAAAGAATTGGACCAGTACCTTACAAGTTGCAATTACCTGCTGATTCTCGGATTCACCGAGTATTTCATATTTCTCTTTTAAAAAAGAAATTGGGTGAAGGGTTTGAACGTCAGTATTCCGTGCCAGTTGTGAAAGATGAAATCTTGCTTCCACGTCCACAAGCAGTCCTTGATGAACGCATACGCAACAGGAGGAAGGAGATTCTTATTCATTGGAGTGGACTTCCTACTTCAGACGCCACTTGGGAAGCAGAGGATGGCATTCAAAATTAGTTCCCAGATTTTGAAACTTGAGGACAAGTTCCATGCTAAGGGGGAATGGACGTTATGATTATGGTGGGCCACGGGTAGTTAGAGTAGTAATTATACTGTGACTATCTTTATGTCGGCTTAGTAGTTATTAGTAAGGTTTTAAATGGGAAGTTGTAACTGTAAGCAGAATTGTATGTAGTTATTCTCCTGTATGAGATAATAGAATGAAAGAAGTTACCTTTTTTGAACCCAAATTACGATTCATTCGTAGAGGAGGATGCCTCAATACGTCCAAGTTTCTTGAAGCTAATCTACCTGAAGGAAGAATTCGCCTTCATACGTACTAGATAGGGAGTTATGGGAAGCTATTGGCGAGATTCTTGTGCAACTTTTACATTGCATTCACTTCATAAATTCATCTCATTCTTGTGCAACTTTTACATCGCATTCACTTCTTAAATTCATCTCATTCTTGTGCAATGTTAGGAACTCGTGAATCGAACACGAAAAAGAATAATATTTGATTAATAGAACAATGAAGAACAATGATAAACTGGTTACAATGGTGCCAGTCACCCCCACAGCACACCGCTGCCCCTTAACCTACTACTGCCCAAACACCCACATAAATAATCCCTAACTACTTCTCACATCTTATCCCTATTTATAACCCCTAATCAACCCTAACTCTCTCTCTCTCTCTCTTCCCCCCCTCTCAATGTACCATAATACCGTGATCCCAGGGTCCTATCACTACCCACCTCTCAAAAATCACTTTGTCCTCAAGGTGATGGAAAATTAAGAGTTTAGTTTTCACATGCTTGCCACATAACCATGCCAATTTTGCATCCTCAAAAACAAAACTCTCTACAAGAGTCAAGGATAAGGGAGGATGCGGATACAAATGTTCTTCACCTAGGAAAAACTGATCAATTTGTCCAGTTGCATTGCCAAGGGGTCCAAGACTGCCCCTTCACTCCACAATGGACAATCAGATTGCCCGACGTATAAATTGGCACTAAGAGATATATGCATGGAAGTTCAAATTCCGAGTCATGAACACAGAAGCCATTTAGGAAGCTTAGGTAAGGAAAGCATCCTGAGATTGCAAACATCCCCTGGGTGTCATACGACTTTATGGAAGCAATTGTAATGTCCACCCTAGTATTAGTGTCAACCCAAATTTCTGAATTCGCAGCTAAGAAGTAACCAACTGAGATCCCCTGTAATGTACCTAACCACTGTATATTATCGATGTCAACTCCATAATTTAAATGCTCATGCCTATTGAGGTACCCACCTTGCAGCCCACACCCAAGACAAGAAACTGAGTGCATCTCGATATATCTTCCTGGGTTGTAGTTGATATATTATTGTGTTTCCCATTTACCACACCAAATGAAACAACAATGCTGAAAAGGAATAAGGGCACTGCAAAGTCTGCAATGGGAATATTGTACCATGGGGAGCAATTTATGGATGGAAACAATCCACCTTCATGATCAATAGTCAAGGTGTCTCCAATCGCTTGACAGTCCAAGCTTCGACTTGCAACTAGACATCCCTCAGCCCTAATTGATCCACCATGGGAACGCCTTTGCATCCCAAAAAGTTCGCAAACATTGTGTTGAGATCCTTATGTTCAATACGTGAATTGCGCCAAGGAGTAGGAAAAATTTCAGAAATGAAGACACCGGTGCCAAAAAATCTTCCTGGAACAACTGCAATTGCGAGGTGCCACACCATCACCCTTGGAATCGAGACCACCACCCATGCCACCGTTGATTGGGGGTCTTCCGCCATTGCCTTTGGCTCTTGGAGGCTTGATGGCAATTGAGTGTTGGACTTCAAGCTTATGGTTTCCGCTACCCTTGGTTGCACAAGAGAAGTTGAGAAGCTGGAGGTTAGGGGTGAGGGAATGGTAGTTTTCCCTAAATGCCCCTCTTTGAAAACTTTTACTAATGGCCCAAAACCTCTCTTGGCAGGCAGTGTTTTTCCTCTTATGCTGGGCCTAGCAAAATATTCTTCAATTGGCCCATGATCTGGGGCTTGGTGCTTCAATCTGTGCCTCAGTAAATTAGGCTGACAGCTAGTTAATTCAGTTGGGTTCCTTAAGGCCCAATAACCTGTTTTCAGTTGCTGGTCCAAGTAAATGAACCAGACCAGTGTTGGAGGTTTAATTGACTCAACGCAAGGTTGCATCTGAACCACCGGTACAACCTGTATCTTCCTTTTCTCTTCTCGTATGATCAAGACCCAATAGTTTCCTTCTTCTTTTACCGTCAATTGTGATTCTTCTTTCCGCTTTTGAGTTGTAGACAATCCCATACAATACTCGTAAGATTTCGCCATCAAATTCAATTGGGTAATCAAATCTTGGAGATCCATCTCAATGGGAATACTGAATTAGGATCTTACTGTAATTTCCACCATTGTCGGATCTGAAACCAATCCATGACTTCTACCGCTGCCTCCGCTGTAATCCAAAGGGGCTTCACCGGAGCTCTCGCCTCCTAGTCGACCATCACACCGACCCTATGAGGCTTCCCCATCTCTCCGTCCTTGAGGCCTTCATCTTCTTCTTCTTCCACTGCAAACAACCCCATCAAAACTTTGCCGCAGAAATACTGCCTGCCTGAAACACTATGAGAAGACCTGATACTATCCACCATGCCATATTGACTGAAGCAAGATCCTACGACTTCAATTTTCTCATTGGACTCCAAAGATCCAGGAGCAATCATTGTTAAATATACTTGCGCGTGAATCTCTTTTGATTTCATAAGTTCAGCAGCCCTTCCAATCTTCTTGTCTTCATTGAAGTCCACTTTCAGAGCTTCTTTGAAGCATGACCAATTGAATTCTAACAAATTCTTTTGGTAAACCCAATCTAAAGCATCCCCTTTTAGGTGTTGGAGAGCCACACTCAACCTTCTCTCCTCCTCAATTTGGTGTTCCTAGTAGAATAGCAACACTTCAAGAAGCCATTCTTGAACGTTGCCTTCGCCAAAAAATAAGGATAATCCGGTGTTCATCTCTTCCCGCGGATCGTCACTTCTCTGATACCAATTTGTTAGGAACCCGTGAATTGAACACGAAAAAGAATAATATTTAACTAATAGAATAATGAAAAAATAATGATAAACTGGTTACAATGGTGCCAGTCACTCGACTCACTCCTACAGCAGACCCCTCAGCGTACGGCTGCCCAAACACTCACATAAATAATCCCTAACTACTCACATCTTACCCCTATTTATAACCCCTAATCAACCCTAATGCTCTCTCTCTATCTCTCTCTACCCAATGTACCATAATACCATGATCCCAGGGCCCTATCATGCAACTTTTTAGTATTATTTTTCTCTCCTTAGCCTCACTTGAATTTATCTTTACACTCCAACTTTTAGTGAGCTTAATTATAAAAAAGCATCTCTAACTCCAAGCAATAGTTCTTTTTTGGGATGTTTTAAACAACTTGTTGGTGGTGTGGGAGCAGGGCAATATTGCATTTCTTTTTCTGAGTAATTATTTGGATTGTCTCTGCCACTTTCTGTAAAATTTTGGAAAAGTAAATGTCAGTTTGACATGATCTTGGTACTCACAACATATTAATAGGATGCCTGACTATGATGGAGTTTTCCTTTGGGAACTCTAATCGAAGAGTGCTATGATTCAGGTTGGAGGAGCTAAAGTATATCCCCTAAAATTGCATATATGTTTGATAGGTCCTGAAAATAGATCTATCTTTCGGTTGAACAACTAAAATGACCTCAGGCTCTCAAGTAGATATAATGGCAACGTAGGATTCATTTAGTTTACTCCATGTGATATCTCATGTGTGATGTGTCTTTGTTTCCTTATTTGTTATGGTTCTTTCTTTCTCTTGCTTGCGTGTAGAGTTGTATCCTGTCTGATTCCTACTTCAGTCACAACTTAAGTGCTGTAGGTAGATTAACTGGACTAATAACATATAGCTGCAAGAAGCTTGGTGGCTGAACTGAGGTCCAAATAAGGAGCTCACTTCTGCTGGTCGAACAGTAAGCTAGGTTGGGTAGTCTAGCATTGGCTTAGTAGTTTATTAGCTTATTTTCAAATCTGGCTGGAGTAGGAGTAGTTATCTAATTTTTTTTTTTTTTTTTTTTTTTTTTTTTTTTTCTGTTTTCAACTTGGCAGTAATAACTTGATGACACTCCTGATTGTGATGTGAGTTTGAATTGAGCTTTCATGGCTCAATTAGGAAAATGTTTTGATGACTATAAATATAATGTAAGATTTGAACAGAGACATGGTTTGATTATTGAATTGAAGCTGCTGAGTTTCTTAGCCCGATAGCTGCAAGAAAAGAGCCATAATTTTCCATGGTTTCATTGTCAATTTTGGAGAAAAAGTTGATGCTGAAGGTTTGTCAGAGTGTGAAATGAATAAGACTATATAGCATGCAGCTCTTGATTCCACCATTGACACTGATGAGAAGAACGTGTTGAGGTTAAAAGCTGAGGAATAAAATTCCTGACTCCTTGTATCCTTCTTGAACAAATGGAACTCGTCCCACCAGTGCCTTCCCCTGTCTTTCCTGGTTGAATTGCCCTTCTGATACTGTGTTATATCCAGGAAAAATGCAAAGAGACCAGCTACAAATGCTTCCGAGGAAAAGGGTACGCAGACGATATCATTGCACCATCCTGCACTAGTGTGAACTGGACATAACCATTAATTACTGTGTAGTCATTGAAATATTGAGGCACTGATAAGCCAACGAAAACAGAGAAACCTAGTCTGACGGAGGATCAACAAAACCCAAATAGGCGATGAACAGGCAATATAATGCACAATAATTGGTGCAGGAATAGATGGAGGAATGCTCCAAATTTTCCAAGAACAAACATGAAGCCAGGAAATATTTGAACCACCCTTTGGCTGCCAACACGTGTCAGTGCCAATAATCCAGCATTTTCAATAGATACTGAAAATGTTTTTCAATGTTTCCTAGTCCTCTTTGCTATTGAATTCCTTCGTAGGCCAGAGATGAGGTTTTCTGCCAGAACTTAGGGCTGCTACTTGATGGAGGTTTTAGGGTTAGGTGGGGCTGAAACTTGTATTGGGAAAAATAGGATGAAGGTAATTCTACCAACAATCTCAACCCATTACACAGCAGGGGCAAATAGGTCATTTACTAGACAAAATTAACAATCCATTAGCAGTGTTAGTTTTTTGCACCTGTATGCAAGTTTTTGAATTTTTTGGGGAAACACATGATACAGGTCAAATTTGAGGAGGTGCATGTAATTAATTCTTCTTACTATATATGATTTTCTTAGGTTAGGCTATTAAGAAAAATTATATCATATTCCATTGATATGACTTCTATGTTGTATATAGCATAATTATCCAACATTAATAGCTGTATTACATGTACTGCATGCCTGTACATCCCTTCAATGCCTTGTGTTGCCTATTCACCTTGAGAACTATGTTCATATAATTTTCATTCTCTACATAAAATGCTTTTTAATTTAGGCACTTATGTTTGTATATATTTCAAAGATAAAACAACATAGACTCATACTCTTGTGTTACTTTTGTTGGGAAAAATATTGAAAGACGATTCACTCTTTTCCCGACTGTGTAAAAGATCGACAGAGAAAAAGTAAAATAAAAAAAATTTGTGAATTGTGCCAGTGTGAATAGTGCCTGTGTGAATAGTACTTGTGTGGGACCCATGTGAAAGATAACAAATAAATAATCACAAAAAAAACACAGACACAACAATATACGTGGTTCAGCTTTGCCTACATCCATAGGCATAATGAGACTTTTACTATAAGAGAGTAGAAATACAACATTTGTATAGTGCTTGGATTTATAACCAAACCCAACCCTGTATCCAAAATTGGATATCCCTATACACCCTCTCTTAACTCACACTCTCAACTTTTGAAGAGTTTGAAACCCACAACTCCAACACAGAAAGCACCTCACTCAAACCTCTAGAACCTTGCACTTAATGAGTTCTCTTGCTCACTTTCCTTTACCTTAGGCAAACCCCCCATCTATTAATAGATGGGGAGGTGAACGATTATGAGAGAAACAAAAACCTCTCACATTAATTGCATTTGTCATCATGCAATTAATAACATCTTGACAGTTACATCTTTGCATTTATAAGGAGATAAGGAGAGAAGAAATTCTTCTCTCTTTTAGCCTCATTTAACACATGGTTTTTCTCTTTGTCAACCAAAAGGGCTGAAGAAAGAGATGTAATTTGGTGTGTCTTCTTGTGAGGAGGACCCACAACAAACTCCCCCTCCAATTCATAAGGAGGGCAACTCATGCCTGCCATGCTTCTATAGTAATCATGTTTGCCTTTTGGTGGAGCCTTTGTCATCATATCTGCTCCATTTCTATCAGTATGGATTTTCTCAAGCTGCAACTGCTTCCATTCCAGTACATCTTGTATCCAGTGATACCTTACATAGATGTGTTTGGATTTATAATGGAAACTCGGATTTTTACTTATATGAATTGCACTTTGGCTGTCACAGTCACGACATACTTTTCTTGTTTCAAAGCGAGTTCTTGAGTGAATTGCTTCATCCACAACATCTCTTTACATCCTTCAACAACAACGATGTACTCTGCTTTGGTGGATGACAAAGCCACACATTTTTGCAGTTTAGATTGCCATGATACTGCTCCCCCTACAAAAGTAACTAGATATCCTGATGTGAATTTTCTAAAGTCAATGTCTCCTGCTAAATCAGCATTTGTTTATGCTTGTAACTTGCTTGTTTAAGTAAAGCGCGTTAGCCCTTTCTCAACCTCTCGGTCGAGCTTCTTCGCCCCTCAACCCTAACGGGCGTGACATAGGTTTCTGGCCTCCAAAACATAGAGAAATGTTAGTAGTACCTTTAAGATATCTCATTATCCACTTCACCGCTTCCCAGTGTTCCTTTCTAGGTTTGGAAAGAAATCTACTAACAACTCCTACTGTATGTGCAATATTAGGTCTAGTACAAACTATGGCATACATCAGGCTTCCTACTGCTGAAGAGTAGGGAATGCTCTTCATTTCATCCTTTTCTTCTTCAGTTGAGGGACTTTGTTCACTGCTTAACTTGAAATGACTACCAAGGGGAGTACTTACAGGTTTTGCTTTGCTCATATTAAATCTTTCAAGTACCTTCTGCACATACCTTTCTTGTGATAGCCATAACTTTCGGTCATTGTTCGGTCACGATAAATCTTTACACCTAAGATTTATTGCGCAACTCCCTAATCCTTCATGGCAAAGGACTTGCTCAATTGTTTCTCCAACTTGTCAATTCTATTAAGGGTCCTCCTCGTAAGAGGACACACCAAATTGCATCTCTTTCTTCAGCCCTCTTTGTTGACAAAGAGAAAAACCATGTGTTAAAGGAGGCTAAAGGAGAGAAGAATTTCTTCTCTCCTTATCTCCTTATAAATGCAAAGATGTAAATGTCAAGATGTTATTAATTGTATGATGACAAATGCAATTAATGTGAGAGGTTTTTGTTTCTCTCATAATCGTTCACTTCCCCATCTATTTAATAGATGGAGGGTTGCCTAAGGTAGAGGAAAGTGAGGAAGAGAACTCATGAGAGAACTCATTACGTGCAGAGTTCTAGAGGTTTGAGTGAGGTGCTTTCTGTGTTGGAGTAGTGGGTTTGAAACTCTTCAAAAGTTAAGAGTGTGAGTTGAGAGAGGGTGTATAGGGGTATCCAGTTTTGGATAGAAGGTTGGGTCTAGTTATAAATCCAAGCACTGTATAAGTGTTGTATTTTTACTCTCTTATAGTAAAAGTCTCATTACGCCCATGGATGTAGGCAAAACCAAACCATGTATATTGTTGTGTCTTTGATTTTTTTGTGATTATTTATTTTGTTATCTTTCACTTGGGTGCCGCACAAGTACTATTCACGTGGGCCCCACACAAGCACTATTCATGAATTTTTTTTTGTACTTTTTCTCTGTCGATCTTTTACACAAGCGGGAAAAGGGTCAACCATCTTTTGGTATTTTTCCCAACAAGTGGTATCAGAGCTTGGTTCGCGTGACTGTTTGTAAAAGATGTTGATGGAGGCAAGCGCCATAGGACAGATGATCAGCTTGAACGGGAGCAACTGGATGATATGGAAATCCAAGATGAAAGATTTGCTATATTGCAAAGACTTGTATGATCCCATAGAAGGTGCATCGTCAAAACCAGAGTAGATGTTTGAAGCGGAATGGAAAGTCCTAGATCGGATGGTCGTTGGCTTCATTTGCCAATGGTTAGATGATTCTTTTTATCATGATGTTTCCACAAAGAGTTCGGTGCATTCACTATGGAAAAAGCTGGAAGGTCTGTATGAGAGAAAATCCGCCTACAATAAGGCATTCTTTATTAGGAGACTTGTAAATCTCAAATACAAGGAAGGGAGTTCTGTGGTAGCACACTTAAATAGTTAAATTAGGTACAAAGTATTGTTAACCAACTCAGTTCAATGAATGTGACACTTGATGATGAGTTGCAGGCTTTGTTATTGCTTAGTTCGTTGCCAGAAAGTTGGGAGACCTTAGTTGTTTCTCTTAGTAACTCAGCTCCTGAAGGGAAGCTCACAATGGATATAGTGGCTGGAAGCCTACTGAATGAAGAGACAAGAAGAAAATCCTCAGTTTCATCTCACAGTGAAACCCTTGTCACTGAGAAGCGGGGGAGAAGTAAAACTAGACCGCCTCATCTTTGTGAGAAATCACATGGAAGATCTAAGTCAAGAAGCAGGATCACATGTTATTACTTTAAAAAGTAGGGCATATGAAAAAAGATTGCAGAAAGCCTAAAGCACAAATCGAGAACCAAAGTGAGGACAAAGAAGACCAAGAAACCACTGCCATTAGCTCAGATGGAGAGATTATCATCGTCTCAACTAGTGACGAGTTTTGCCTCACTTCTACATGCCATAAGTCGGATTGGGTCATTGATTTAGGTGCATCCTTCCATGTTACCCCTTACAAAGAATTCTTTACCACTTTTGAATCAGGTGATTTTGGTACAATAAAGATGGGCAATAGTGGCATTTCAAAAATCGTGGGAAAAGGTAATGTGTGCATCAAGACAAATGTCGGATGCCAATTGGTTCTCAAGGAAGTGAGGTATGTGCCCAGATGTCCGTTTAAATCTAATATCTGCAGGAAAACTAGATGAAGAGGGATACCATAACCATTTTGGCAATGTTCAATGGAAACTTACCAAAGGATCTCTAGTGATGGCAAGAGGTAGCAAATGTTGCACTTTATACGAAATACAAGTGCAAATTTGCAAAGTAGAGGTAATTGCAACAGAGGAAGAGTCCACTGTAGAATTATGACATCAAAGACTTGGCCACCTGAGTGAGAAAAGTATGCAAATTCTCACAAAAGGGAATCTTCGGCCAAACATTAAAGGTATGCACCTAAAACTATGTGTTCATTGTTTAAAGGGAAAACAACATTGCGTTACCTTTAATAGAACCTCTTCCCAAAGAAAAAGAAAATTTTTGGAATTAGTACATTCGGATGTATGTGGTCTTATAAAAATAAAAACTCTTGGGGTAGCTTTGCATTTTGTAACTTTCATAGATGATGCATCTAGAAAAGCGTGGGCATATGTACTAAAAACTAAGGATCAAGATTTTGATGTATTTAAAATTTTTATGCCTTTGTTGAAAGAGAAACAAGTAAAACTCTTAAATGTGTCCGTATTGACAACGGAGGTGAGTACATTGGAGCATTTGAAGAGTACTGTAAGGAGCATGGAATTCGCCATGAATAGACTGTTCTAAAGACCCCACAACATAATGGTGTAATTGAAAGGATGAACCACACCATTATTGAAAGAATAAGATGTATGTTTTCATATGCAAAGTTGGCACGGTGTTATTGGGGAGAAGCAATGCGCACAACCGTTCATCTAATCAACTTATCTCCATCAACCCCTTTGATTGGAGATGTTCCTCAGCAAGTTTAGAGTGAAAAGGAGGTATCCTATAACTACTTGAAGGTGTTTAGTTGCAGAGCGTTCGTGCACGTCCCAAAAGACGAACGAACCAAACTTGATGAGAAAGCAAAACAATGTATTTTCTTGGGTTATGCTATTGACAAGTTTGGTTATAGGTTATGGGATCTAATTGACAAGAAGGTGATCAGAAGCAGAGATGTGGTCTTTCTAGAAGACCAAACAATCTAAGACTCTGATAAGATCGAGAAGCCTCAACCATATAATGACGATCTTATTGACCTTAGTCCAAACACTTCACCATCGGTGCAAGGTGAAGGGGGAGATGTTCAAGAAGGCAATGGTGATAGTGACAACAATGGCACTCCCAACAATGGTGGACAAAGGGAGCAACCGGCTCAACGAACCACCATTGAGCCTGAGTTAAGAAGATCCACCAGGCCACGATGTCAATCTACCAGATATTCACCTAATCAATTTGTTATGCTAACAAACGCAGGTGAACCAAAATACTTTTAAGAAGCAAATGACAAAGAAGAGAAAGATGAGTGGTTGAAAGCCATGCAAGAAGAGATGGATTATTTGCATAAGAACCACATATATGACTTGGTAAAGTTATCTAAAGGTAAGAAAGCACTCGAGAACAAATGGGTGTTTAAGCTAAAAGCCCAAGAGAAAAGCTCACAACCAAGGTACAAGGCAAGATTGGTCGTGAAGGGATTTAGGCAAAAGAAAGATATTGACTTCGATGAATTTTTTTAACCTGTAGTAAAAATGTCTTCTATATGGGTGGTGTTAAGTTTAGCTGCTAGTATGTATTTGGAAATCCATTAACTAGATGTAAAGATAGCCTTTCTCCATGGAGATTTGGAGGAAGAAATTTACATGGAGCAACTAGAAGGTTTTGAAGTCAAAAGTAAGGAACACATGGTCTGCAGGTTAGAAAAGAGCTTGTATAGCTTGAAACAAGCACCAAGGTAATGGTACAAGAAGTTTGATTCATTCATGATGGATCATGGGTATAACAGAACAACATCAGATCATTTTGTGTTTGTTAAGAAATTTTCTGAAGAAGATTTCATTATTCTCTTGCACTATGTTGATGACATGTTGATTGTTGGTCAGGATGTCAATAAAATTGACAACTTTTTGATTTGGTGAACACTCATGTTGGTAGATATCTCCTGTAAGATAACATAGATTCATCTTGCTTTCTTAAAATTAACTCTTCTTATATGCATCAATCTTTTATTTCTGATGGTGTTTTGTGGCAGATTATTGATAATGGCTGTGCCTACACTGTTGATGGAGGAGATGTGTACTTCTCAGTTAACAATTTTCCTGAGTATGGCCGGTTGTCTGGACGGAAACTAGAAGATAATCGAGCTGGTGAACGGGTAGCTGTTGATTCAAGAAAGCAAAACCCTGCTGACTTTGCACTGTGGAAGGTGAAATGACCTTGATGACATACGTCATGAATATAATTAGCCCTATGGTCATGCCCTTTCCTTTCGATAAGTGGTTTATATTGATTTAATTTTAGTTTTCCAATGTTTGTAGGCTGCAAAGCCTGGAGAGCCAAGTTGGGATACTCCATGGGGCCCTGGAAGACCAGGATGGCATATAGAATGCAGCGCCATGAGTGCACAATACCTTACTTCCTCCTTTGATATCCATGGTGGTGGGATGGATTTAATATTTCCACATCATGAAAATGAGATTGCACAGAGCTGTGCTGCCTGCTCAGGTAGCAAGGTTGGATACTGGATGCATAATGGTTTTGTGAATCAGAACGATGAGAAAATGTCCAAGTCATTGGGGAACTTTTTCACAATTCGTGAGGTACCTGTATTTTTTTAACCTTGGGACTCGATATATATATATATATATATATATATATATTCCCACTTCTTGAAGCATTCATGTATTTTTATTGTAAATATCAATTTTCTTGTAGGTTATCAAACAATATCATCCATTGGCTTTGAGATATTTCTTAATGAGCACGCATTATCGGTCTTCTATCAATTATTCGATTTCACAACTTGATAATGCATCGTTTGAAGTTCTCACCCTCTATCGGGTAAGTAACATTTCTTAACTCCAAGACTTAGCTTTTTTACACTAGAATAAGTGTAATTTGTTTTTGTTAGAGTAGGGATTCCCTGTTTTACTGTTATGGTTCAAGTCAGCCGTTGCATAGGCTTTTTCTCATTTCTTATTTTGTATTTCCCTATTATGTTTCTTATGTCATCATATATAGTGAATGAAGTGGAAGCTCAGACACTAAGTGAAATATTTTCAACAATGAATAGTTCTGTCAATTCCCATTGTTTCCCTTTCTCTTTTCTTTTCTTTTATTCCCTTATTTGTTGTTTGCATATTCTTTTAAATATGTCAATTATAAAATTCTCAAAAGAACTCCTGAAGGCAAGAACTTACTATATTAGACAGGATTGCAGGGGCATCTTGTTCTGTATAAGTTTACTGAAAACTAATTGTAGTAATTCTGTACATTTGTCAGTCTACATATCTCTGAATTCTACTCGAGAACCATTGATTCCTTTCACTTCATTGTGACCCTGTACACTGGCTCAGCATGATTATCAAGTTCTTATGTGGTCTCTTGCACATTGCATAATTCATGTCAATTTTGATATAGGAAATCTCAATTCTCAAAACATTCTTGTCTTTTGGGGTCTTAATAGAAGGGGCAAGCTCCACACATAATCCATGAATTTTCTGACACACTCCAGTTCTGCCCCATGCTTCAGACTAACAAGAGGTACACTTGCTATTAATAGGGGCAATCCAGAAGACAGGGAGGGGTATATATTTCATCATCACTTGGACAGTAGAAATATGTCACATTTTAGGGCCCCTGTGATCTCAATAATGGCTCTTTGGGCATAGATAACTGAGAGTTAGATATTATGAAGGCTGTTGTTCAAATGAAGGATGCATTTAAATGGTAGAAAGCATTTCTCCTGCTTTTAAACACTTACAATTTGAAGCATCAATGGGATCTGATTATGAAGAGCAACAAAGCGGAGCATCTTCTTCCTCTTGATAATGTAATACTGAGTTGGAATAATCAAACAGGACCAAATCGGATATTTTCAAAAGAAATAAATTCATATTTAAGGAGTAATCAAATATAACAATAGCAATTAGTCACAAAACTACCAAACTCAAGTTGGTTAACCAAAAAATGACTAGAACCAAGGAAGAAAATTCAACCGAAACAGGAATTTTGACCTTACAAGAGGCCAAAATTTTGATGTTTCGGCCGAAATTTTGGTCGAAACTGGACACTTTTTTCTGGAAATTGAAACTTCAATTTCGGGCCTCATATGAACTCAAAATGATATGGATTCTTGCATACTGCCTATTTCAAGCATAATGAACACTATAGAACTATTAGTTAACCAAAAAAACCCATTGAAAATGTAACATCCAAGTATATACCAAGGAAAAAACTTCGGTCGCAACCAAGATTTCGACGCAAGAAAAGGCCAATATTTTTGAAACATGTGATTTTTTTTTTAAATTTCGACCCTAGGTTTCGGGCCTTATATGACGTCCATTCATCTGATTTATTGCCTTCTACCTATTTAAAGCACAATAAACACATTGGAACTAGTATTTTGCTAAAAAAAAAAACCATTGAAAATTTATCATTCAAGTATACTAACAAATGATTGGTTCCAACAAGTGCAAACTGTATTGCATACAAGCATAGAATCATCAGCATACATGAATTGTTTGGTAGAATGGTTACATAATACATATACAACAAGTTAGGGGTGCGGGCTTTGTCACCCTCAACCCAAACATAACCCATTAAGGTTCGGTCGAAATTTGACACTTTTCCGAAATAATTGGAATTTCGTTTCGTTTTTGAAAAATAGAGACATTTTGACCGAAATTTCAACAATTTCGGTCTAATATTCTTCTATGACTAGAACAACTGCTGAAAATCTGAAATCAACCCAATGGATAAATAAGTAGATATAGTGTGATCTTCATATGACTAGGAATAGTGCAAAGCAGTATATTTCCAGATGTTTAATCAGAGACAATTTAGGTTTGCACCACCATAAAATTCTCATATGAATCTGATCTCTGTTAGTAAAATAGAGAGCAAAAATCAGAATTGATATTGATATTGATATTCAGGCTATAAAACAGTGGGTTAATAAGAAACAGGGAGAATTGGTGGATAGGGATGGTTCCGTATCAACACATCAGAATATTGGCCAAAATTGGCTCGACTTACTCTTTTCGATTGAATCACATTAGGTCAAAATACAGGCCAGATTCTAGTGTCCAGATTCTTCAGTTTAGAATGTGAGCAGGAAAAGCCTTGCATATGATTTCCTAACTAGACCTCGACCTTGCTTTCATCCCTTCCTCTTCAAATGGCCCTAGCCCTGTCGCTCATTGTCCCTCTGCATCCACTGCTGTTTGCATTCAGAGATGGTCCTCTGCTATCATCGGCCAATTTCTTGGCCCTCCTCCCCCTTTCGGTATCTTGAAAGCTTCACTCTCCAAACAATGGAAAGCCCAGGGTATTCTGGATATCCGGATTGTTGACTCTGGCATTTTTTTGTTCAAATTTGACTCCCCTGACTGTCGTTCTCGAGCCCTTGAAGGCTCCCCTTGGTTTGTAGGGAAAACCCCTGTATTCCTCAAACCCTGGACCCCTTCTCTCCCGCTTCGCAGGGTCGACTTCAGCTCCCTCCCCCTGTGGATCAATTTGCCGGGATTGCCGCTCGAGTTTTGGAACTCCGATTGTCTGAGTAGAATCGGCTCTGCTCTTGGTAAGCCCATTCGTACTGATGCAAAGACGCTGAATATGTCTCGCCTCTCATACGCGAGGATCTGTGTTGAATTCTCGGCTTCAAAGGATCTACCTTCTACTGTCACTATCGCGGATGATCTTGGCCTCAAGTATAATCAAATCATTGTGTATGACTGGATTCCTTCCCGCTGTGACCTATGTTCATCTTTCGGTCATGGCTCTGCCGAGTGCTCCTTTGCTCCTATTCAACAAGCTATGTCCACCGCCCCTGACTGTTCTCTGCCGTCTGATGACACAAGGTTCTCCGTCGAAGCTCTTCTAAAAATGAATACAATTGATGCTCTAGAGAAGATAACCATCGCCGTTCCTACTGTTGCTGTTCAGTCCGTCGATGCCGTTCCTGCTGATGCTACTCTTTCCGTGGATGTTGTTCCCGCTGTTCCTGTTGTTCCTGCTGATGCTACTCTTTCCGTCGATGCCGTTCTTGCTGTTGTGGCACCATCCGTCGCTACAAGCCTCCCGCCGGTTGCCGGACATTCAACTCCGGCAACAAATATGTACCGTAGAAGAAGAAGAAGAAGAAGAAGTAAAGCTGCAAACATACCTGACCCTCTGCTCCCTTCCTCGGTTTTCGCCAAACCTTTTGACGATGACCATTCGTTAAAGCCTGCAGTTCCGGATAGTTACTTTCCGGGTGAGGATTCTGAAGCTCTTGAGATGTCGGCTCCTGCCTTCGAAGTTGCTGCTACCATCAGAGCTCCAGACCGACTGGTTGAGGTAAGGGGTTCTGCTTCTAGTTCCATTGACCTCACGTCACAGGCTTTCCCAAATGATGCAACTCTGAGCAACCTAACCTCAAAAGCTTCCTCGCCCAGAGCCTTCTGCAAACCCTCGTCGAAGTCAATAAACCCAATCTCCCTCTCTCCCTCTGAACCGCTTTTACCCACGCCCTATCTCCAGTGGGGCCCACCACCATCCAACGAGATTCATCTTCAAAACAAACTCACCGCCTTTCCCCTAATACCCTCAGCTTTTCATCCAATGGGCCGAGGCCCATCGCGCCTTTTAACTTCGGACCTTTGAACCGTAAGCCTCGGTCCATTAGATCCTTGCACCCTAAAGCTAGGCCCACTTCGCCTATTGGACATTTCCTACCAACGACCTCAGTCCATTCCAGCTCAAGGACCCATAGTTCTGATTCCTTAATCCGCCCAGCCATCCCAATACATAATCCCAACCTGCTTTCTGTTACCAATCCTTCATACCATTCAACTGAGCCTTCATCTCCCAACTCAGACTCCTCCATTGACCCAAACATCTTTGAAACCCCCTCCCCTGGTGATTCTCAGCTGTGTGAGACTATGTTCCCTAGCCTGACCCAAAATGCTTCTCCCGACCCCAATTTTGTTTGCTAAATCCCCCCCCTGTTCCTATGTCAGATTTTATTGTATGGAATGTTAGAGGTCTGAATGCAATTGCAAAACAGAGTGAAGTCAAGAAATTTCTCTTGGATTCCAAAGCCAACTTTTGTGCCCTCCTTGAGACTCATGTTCAAATTGAGAGTTCCCATCGGATTGCCAATTTCTTAGCCCCTTCCTGGTCTTTTCTCTCCAACTATTCTCAAAGTCCTAATGGTAGGATTTGGATTCTTTGGAACCCCTCTTCTCTCAAAGTCTCTCTCATCGATGCTTCCCCCCAATTCATGCACCTCTCTATTTCCCCTTCTAATGCCAATTCTGATTTTTATCTCACCATAGTTTATGGTTTTAACCTGGCTGCCGATCGTGCCCCTCTTTGGGACTCCATCCGTTCTTCTTCCTCTGCCCATGCAAACCAGCCCTGGGGTGTGGGAGGGGATTTTAACATTGTTCGCTTCTCCCATGAGAGGGTGGGCGGGCGCCCGCCCAATCCTACTGCTGTCGAAGATTTCAACTCATGTCTCGATGACTCTTGTATCACTGATCTAAGATGGTCAGGTCACTCTCTCTCTTGGCATAACCGTCGTATTGGTGAGGACAGGATTGCATCGAAGCTTGATCGTTTTCTTGTTAATCACCATTGGCTATCCTATTTCCCGAATTCCCATGCTTCTTTCTCCCCTCCTTGCCTGTCGGATCACTCCCCTTGTCTAGTCCATATCTTCCCTCTCTCCTCCTTCGGCCCTAAGCCTTTCAAGTTCTTTGATATGTGGACCTCCAACTCTTCTTTCTTGCCCACTGTTAAGGATGCTTGGGAGAAACCTGTTCACTGTCATTCCCTTCCCCTTATCAGTTTTGCCCGCCGGCTTAGGAACACAAAGGAAGCTCTCCGTAGTTGGAACCATTCCACCTTTGGAAATATCTCCTCTAGGGTCTCTGACTGCCGCTCAAATCTCTTGCGAACTCAAACTTTTCTCCAAAATGACCCTCTCAACCCCATGCTCGCGGAAAATGAGAGGAATCTCTCTTCTGAGCTTTCTTCCCTAGTCTCTTTAGAAGAGAGTTTCCTTCGCCAAAAAGCCAGAATCAAATGGCTCCAACTTGGGGACTCCAATTCCGCTTTCTTTCACCGCTCCCTTAAAGAGCGATCAAATTTTAACTCCTTTCCTGCTCTCCTATCTAGCAACGGAGTGTGGATCTTCGACCCTCCGGGGATCAAAGCCGAGGTTGTCTCCTATTTCTCAAATCTTCTCTCTCCCCCTCGTTCTTCTCTCCCGCCGCGTCCCCCTCTCCCCCCGGGCCTGATTAATAAATTTGTCAGCCCTCAGTCTTGCCCTTCTCTCTTTTCTATCCCTTCCCATGATGAGATCATTCATGCCATTCGATCTCAAAAATCCAATCGTGCTCCCGGCCCTGACGGATTCAGTATGGGTTTTTATTCAAATGCCTGGAGCATAATTGAGGATGATCTCATCAAAGCAGTCCGCAGTTTCTTCCTTAATCCATCTCAGCTCTCTTCCATCAACCAAACTTTCCTTTGCCTCATACCCAAAAAGGCTGGGGCCTCTTCTCTTACTGATTTTCGCCCTATCTCCCTTTGTAATCTCCTCTACAAGTTCATCTCCAAAATCCTTGCGATCCGGCTAAAATCGGTTATGCCTAACTTGGTTAGTGCAAACCAATCTGCTTTCATTTCGGGCCGTAGTATTGCGGATAATATTCTCCTTTGTGCAGAGATTGTCAGGGGGTTTGACAGAGTGTCCCACTCCCCTGCTGCTCTCCTCAAAGTGGATCTCCACAAAGCTTTCGACTCTATCCGCTGGGATTTTATTAGTGATGTTCTCCTCGCCATGAGATTCCCTCCCTCCTTCATCCATTGGATCGAAATTTGTATCTCCTCCCCTTACTTTTCAGTCATTACTAATGGTTCGCCTGCGGGCTTCTTTCCCTCTACTGTTGGCATTCGGCAAGGTTGCCCTCTCTCTCCCTACCTTTTTTCCCTGGCTTTGGAGGTCCTATCCCGTCTCCTTCAAGCCAAGACTGATCAACTCCTAATCTCCCCTATTCCTAAGTGTAAAGCCATCAATCTCACCCACCTCGCCTTTGCTGATGATCTTATGATTTTCTCTAGAGCAGACCTCAACTCCATCTCCTCCATCACTTCTACCCTTTCTTTCTTTGAGTCTATCTCTGGCCTTAGGGTCAATCTAGACAAATCTACTCTTTTCCTCTCTGGAGTTTCTGAGCCTCTTCGCTCCAATCTCCTAAATCTTTCGGGGTTCAAGCCTGGATCCTTCCCTGTGACCTATCTCGGGCTCCCTCTCATTCCGGGTAGGCTCTCTCGCCATCATTGCTCCCCTATGTTAGATCACATCCGTAAGTGTCTCCAGCTTTGGAAAAGCCGTTTCCTCTCCTTCGCAGGTAGGGTAGAACTCATTCGATCGGTACTCCAATCTTCATACCTGTATTGGTGTGGCATCTTCCCGATACCTAAAGCAATCTCGTCTGCCATGGAATCCCTCTTCTGTGCCTTCCTCTGGAAAGGTCAGGATTCTTCTCGATTCCTGCGCCCCATAAGTTGGTCCAATGTTTGTCGGCCCAAATCTGAGGGGGGTCTTGGAATTCGTCGAATCCAAGAAGTTAATTCCGCTGCCTTACTCAAGCTCATCTGGAAAATTGTCACCAAAAATGACTCTATCTGGGTCAAATGGGTTCACTCTTACCTTCTCAAATCTAACTCCTTTTGGACTGTCTCCATCCCTCCTAATCCCTCTTGGACTTGGAGGAAGCTTCTCCTTCTTCGGCCCCGCGCTCTAACTGTTATTACCACCCACATCTCTTCTGGTTCTTCAACTTCTTTCTGGCAGGATCCATGGCATCCGATGGGCATTCTCCTCTCGCTCTTTCCCCCCCGCACTGTATATGAGTCTCGAATCCCCAAATCTACCCCTCTCGCGGAATTCATCTCTAATGGCACTTGGGTCCCTTCCCCACATCATAGTCTCACACTTGTCTGGAATTCTCTCCCCCCTATTTACCCGCATCTTCATGATACTATAATTTGGACCCCCTCCATCACCAAAACATTCACCATGTCCTCTGCTTGGAACTTTGTTCGCTCCCCCTCCCCTTCCCCTCCATGGCCCGCCCTGGTTTGGTTTAAAGACCATATTCCCCGTCACTCTCTCACCCTTTGGAGAGCCCTAAACCTAGCCCTGCCAACCCAATCTTTCCTTATTTCACGGCATATCCCTGTCAACCCAAAATGTATCCTTTGCTGGAATGGTACTGAGGACATCGAGCATCTATTCTTTACTTGCCCTTTATCTAGTGCCCTTTGGAGGAAAGCCCTTAGTTACATTTGGCCCCGCTCCCGTCGCTCCTTTGGGTTTGCCCGTGACTGGTCTTGGATTTTGAGCAAGTTCCCTGGCTCCTCTATCTGTGATCGGATTGGTAAGCTAGTGTTTGGTGCTACTGTTCATCATCTCTGGTGGGAACGTAATCTCAGGCGCTGGAACTCCAAATCCCGCTCCATAGACGCTATATGGAATGCTATATATTTCGATGTTTCTTCTAGGATCTCCTCTCTCTCCCTCCCCCTGGTAGTTGACTCCCCAAGGAACAGGCTCATTGTTGTTACCTGGGGTCTTAACTCCCAATTCTCCCCCTCTTCTTGATGTGAGCTCCTGGCTCCCTTGTATTTGTTTTGTTCCTTGGTTCCTTTAATAGATTATTTATTCATCAAAAAAAAAAAAATTTTTAAAAACAATACTGGAGAAGAAGAATGAAGGTAGCTCTGATGTAGTTCTAGATTGATGGATGATCAACTAGGAGCCTGTCTTCCCAGATTTCAATTAGAAAAAGCTAGGCTTATAGGGTTTTAGGATTTTTGGGTAGTTGATTGGTGTACACAAGAACCTCAGTTGTAGTGGTTGGATGGGGCTGAAACTTGCAGGGAACTTAGGTGATGGTATATGGCATGGATCCCTAAAGTTTAGGACAGTTCTGTTGGTTAGTAAAGACTGGAGATAGGCTTTAATGGCTTGGATGTTCGGAAGCTGGAAATACAGAAGGGAAATAAGATTTGGGCTGGAAAATTAGAAGAAGAAGTGGAGATTATTCAACTTATTGTTGTCGAAGGTCCTCTTGGACAGCAGCTTGAATTATAGAATAAGCTTTTGGGGAAGAAAAGCGAAGGAGAAGAAGATAATTTAGAATTGGGATAGCAATCTCATATGCATCACTTAACAACACCAAAACTCTTATTAAAAAAGTCTGTTAGCTAGTTAAAGCATCTTTCATTGATGGGGGATACATTATATAGACTTTCTAAAATTCCTAATTTGACTCTGTTGAAAGTATGACTGAGGTTTTCTAATTAGACTAAGTTTCCTCTTTGGTTTAATGTTTTGTGTTATACTAGGACCTAGGTTCCTGATAAGTCTAGAATTAGTTTTTCTATTCCTATTTGACTTGTATTTCCTTTTTGTACTCAGAGTGGGACTTACTTAGATTGTGACTATAAATCCCCTATTGAGGCATATAAATGAAATATATCTTCTGAGTAATATCTCTCAAAATTACATTATGATATCAGAGCCAACTCTGATCCATCATTGGGTTTCGTCACCACCTTCGTTCCTTATCCCCCCCTCTCTCAATCAAATGTGCGAACCCCAGAAAAAAAAAAATAAAGGAGAAAAAGGCAAAGGAACCAACCTGTAGCCATCGCATCTTCGTCACTTGCAATTTCTTCACCACCTGCGACTCAACCCACCATCGCAACACCATCATGTTCTTCCACTTGCCTCTTACATTACTACAACCTGCTGCCAGAGTCCATCACACCCAACTTTTCCATTGCACAACTCCACATCTGCTGTTGGAACCAGAAGAGAGAGAGAGAGAGAGAAGGAAAAAAAAAAAAAAAAACTTAGACCATCAAAACCAAAAACCTGAAACCTCTTCACCCCTTAGCCAAGAGACAATCAAACTTTTTTTTTTTTTTTTTTTTTTTTTCTGAATTGACATCAACCCATCTTCTGCTTTTGACATTAACCTCTTCTCCACTTTCTTTATCTGAATCGAAAGTAACAAAGCCTAAAACCAAAGCCATCAACCCATTGAACCCTATTGAACCGAACCAAAAAAACAGATTAATGAATCCATTGACTCAACCAAAACCTGCTCCAACCCATTTAGTGTCGTAGGTATAGAGGGCTACTTTTAAAAAAGAAAAAGAAAAAAAAGAAACGAAAGCAAAATAGAAAGTTGCCTCTTCATGTTCTAAGATTTTTTTCCTGAACCATCCTTTCTGAGTTATAGTTCCTGAAATGGCCGATCCAATTAACCTTGCCTCTTTTGGTACATCCAATATTGTAGGTCCTCTTGTTTCATTTATTTCTCGAGATTGTGAGGCCTGCATTTTGCCCAAATAGACTAGGTATTTCAAATCATCATAGTAAAATTCTTTTTTTAGTTGTTCACTTTGATTTGGGGGTCCTTCTCGGACTGTGTCTTTATCTGGTCATAGATGGTTTGTTACCTTTATTGATTGTTGCACTTGGACCACCTGGGTTACTTAACAAAAATGTGACATTTTCTTGTGTTTTCAGAATTTTCATAATATTGTTAGGACTTAGTTTGGGGTGAAAGTCAAAATCCTTCGTACAGATAAAATGACTAAGTACTTGGGTGAAACATTCATTCCCTATATAGCAGACCATGACATTATACACCGGACTAGTTATGTTGACACTCCACCTCAAAATGGGGTGATTGTACGCAAGAATAGACATCTACTTGAGGTAGCACGTTCCCTTATATTTCCATGCATGTGCCTCCTTGGTTTTGGGGTGATGCGGTTGTTACTGCAACATCTAATTAATTGAATGCCTTCTTGGGTTTTAGACAATGATACTCCCTTAAGGTTCTTTTAGGACAATAGCCTTTACTGTGCCACCTAAAGTTCTTGGCTGTGTTGCCTTTGTACTAAACCACTATGTTCATGGTAAGTTGGATCCTCGTGGGTTAAGGTGCATTTTCTTTGGTTATCCTCTTACACAGAAGGGGTATAAGTGTTATCATCCAATTTCTCGTTGTTTTTCATCTCTATGGATCTTGTGAATAAGTTCCTTATTTCCCCTACCTATTCAGGGGGAGAGTTGTAGTGAAGAGGTTCTAGTGTTGATTCCTCCTGAGATTCGTGAAGATGATCCTCCTTAGGAAGATGGAGTGACCAGACAGGAACATCTGGTAAATGGAGTGTAGGGGGAGACTAGACCTCTTAAGATCTATCAAAGAAAGCAAAAAGTGACCCCTTCTGAATTAAGCCAGTTAGAGGCCTCGGTTCCTAGTCCTGAACAATTTGTTCCTCTAGTGAGTCTGTCTTTGACCCTTCTTCTAATCCTACTTTGGAATTACCAATTGCATTGAGAAAATAGCCACAAGCTTGCACCAAACATCTTATTTCCAATTATGTTTCATATCAGTCTCTATCTCCAGAATTTCAAAGTTTCATTTTCTCTTTGTCCCTACTTCTATTCCTAACACTTGGCATGAGACATTATCTCACTCAAACTGGAAGGAAACTATAGATGAGGGAATGCGAGCTTTAGAGAAAAACAAAACATGGGACCTGATGACTTTGCCTACAGGAAAGTGGACTATTGGGTGCAACTGGGTGTTTGTGATCAAGCACAAGGAAGATGGGACCATTGAGAGGTATAGGGCAAGATTCGTGGCCAAAGGCTTCACTTAGACTTATGACATTGACTACCATGAGACATTTGCCCTTGTTACCAAGATGTACAAAGTTCAAACTATTCTTTCATGTGCAGTTAATAAAAGGGTGGAGTTTACAACCGTTAGATGTGAAGAATGCTCTTTTGTATGGAGAACTCCAAGAGGAGGTATACATGGATGTGCAACCTGGGTATTCTACTGTCGAGACTTGTTTGTAAAATAAAATAACCGCAAGCGCACAGTATCGTGTAGCTAACGGGTCGATCTCAGGGAGATATGCCACCTATAATTCAACTTCTTAATAGTAATGCGAGAGTGGAATGATTCAATTTTTGTTAACTAATTACTTAAACTAAACCAACGATCCTATCCATACATCTAATGCAATCGAATTGAAACGAAAAATAAAGCAAACATAACCAATGCATAAATAAAAGACAGGAAAAATAATGCGAACAAAGAAATTGCAGAAAAAAATAACAAAGCAATAAACAAAGCAATAATAGCAAAAGGGAAACCTTAACCAAAGAGAGGCACAACTGTTGGCATCTTTGATCAAGGACCCAGGGGAAGGGAGAACAATAAGTAAATGCTGAAATTTAAATCCTAAATTTAGAATATGGAGGGGTAGATAGTAGCGGGAATGGAGGGGGGAGAGAAGATTATTGAAGAATCTTACTTGCATCTTCCAAACAAAACTTGAATAAACGATTTGAATCTCAACCAACCCTAACAACCAGATCTAGAATAAACTAGATCTGCAATTGCTAGACCTAGAGAGAAAGCGAATCCTCTTAAACTTGAACTTGAATTTGAACTTGAAATTGCATTGATAAAACTAAAGGAATTACACTTGCATAAAAGAAAAATTACACAACTTCAATATTCCTAAACATTTAATCTAAAAACTAGAACCCACAAATTAATCAAAGAACTTGAGAAAACCTAGAGCAAACTAAAGAGAATAGAAAGTGCAAAACTAAAGTAAAACTAAAGAGAAAGTAAAGTGTAAAACTAAAGAGAAAGTAAAGTGTAAAACTAAAGTAAACTAAAGAAAAAATCAAGTGTCCCCTAGACCTAAGAGGGAGATAATATTTATAGAAGAAGGAGAATAATTTACAAACAAAGAAATAAAATAATAATACCTAATAATAATAATAATAATAACAAAAGAGTAAAATAGAAAAAGAAAACAAATAAAGAAAGAGCAAAATTCATTAGAAATAAAGAGAGAGAGAGAGAATGTGGGGAGAAATAAGATAAAATAAAAAATAGAAATACGTTAAGAGGGAAAGTGGATAAAAAGAATAAATAAATAAAAAATAAAAAATAAAACTTAAGATTGAGTTACACGTAGAGAAGGTGGAGAAGAAAGAGAAAGAGTGGAAGAAGGAAAGAAGGAAAAAATATATATATACTTTTAGAAAAACGATTTTGGGTTAATTAAGGAAAAAGAATAAAATAAAATAGTGAAAATAATAGAAAGTGGGAAGAGAGAGAAAAAACTACTTAGAGAAATAAATAAAATCTTCAAAAAAAATAGAAAATCCTAGTCTTTGACTACTTGTGGGCCCCATACAATTCTCAATTACAATAAAGAAAAATAAAATAAAAATCCTAATCTAATTTTACAAGATATTCTGGAGTTGGCCCATAATTGCATCTCTAGCCCATCATGCTCCAAATCAGGCCCACTTTTGCACTTTAGAATTTGAACGGACCTCTTGACGTGTAAAATCGCATGTTTCATACCCAAAACTCCAGATATTCGCTTATGTCCTAAAAATTCATAAAATCTGCAAAAACAACATAAAACCCAAGGTAGCTCCACTCAAAGTGTGTAAAATGCATGCTTTATGCCCTAAGATTTCACACATAAATGTGCTGATCAAGACTCATGGGAAAGCGTGCATGTCGAAGAGGGTTTATATGGGTTGAAGCAATCTTTAAGAGTATGGTTTGAAAGGTTCCATAAGGCAATGATATCTAATGGCTATAAGCATAGCAATGCAGACCACACTTTGTTCATCAAAAGAGACGGTTCCCACCTTATTGTACTTTTAGTATATGTAGATAATATATTGTAATCACATGCAACAGTGATGATAAGATTTCAACATTAAAGACTTTTTTCGCAACCAAATTTGAGATCACAGATATGAGAAAACTTAGATATTTCCTAGGTCTAGAGTTGGCATTTTCTGCTAGTGGTGTATCTCTCTCTCTCTCTCTCTCTCTCTCTCTCTCTCTCTCTCTGAGGAAGTATATATTGGATTTTCTTGAGGAAACTAAGATGCTAGGATGTAAGCATATTGAGACTCCTATTGAGCCTAACTTGCACTTGAAGGCAAAGGAAGTAGAACCAGTTGACAATGCAAGGTATCAAAAATTGGTGGGTAAGTTGATCTATCTATCTACACTAGGCTTAATATTACATTTGCAGTTAGTATTGTTAGCCAATATATGCATGATCCCTATTCCTCATACTTGGATGCAGTGTATCGGATTTTGAGGTACTCGAAGGCCACTCCAAGAAAAGGGATTTGACTTCCAGCTTATGGACATTTGAAGATTGAGGCATATACAGATGTAGACTGGGTAGGATGTCCAGATTATAGGATGTCTACCTCTGGGTATTGTGTGTATGTGGGAGACCTTATGACTTGGAGAAGTAAAAGGTGGTTGCGAGGTCCAATGTTGAGGCTGAGTTTAGGGCGATTGCTTAGGGCATTTGTGAGTTACTATGGCTGAAAGGGCTACTTCAGGAGGTGGGGACAGATTCAGAGGTTCCTATACAGTTGTACTCAGATAGTAAATCAACAATCAACATAGCTCATAACCTAGTACATCATGACAAGACTAAACATGTGGAGATTGACAGACATTTCATCAAATAGAAGGTTGAGGTTGAGTTGATCCATATCACCTTTGTTTTTATCAGACGAGTAGCGAACTGATGTGCTTACAAAGAGTTTAAGCACGAAGGTGTTAAGTAGTATTATGGCAAGCTAGGCATGATAAATATCTATGCTCAACTTGAGGGAGAGTGTTGAAACTAGGATTGAGGTTTTCTAATTAGAATAGGATTCCTCTTTGGTTTCATATTTTGTATTAGACTAGGCTTCCTAATAAGTCTAGAATTAGTTTTTCTATTCCTGTTTGCTTTGTATTTCCTTTTCCTACTCGGAGTGGGATTTACTTAGATTGTCACTATAAATTCCCCATTGTGGCCTATGAATGAAATATACCTTCTGAGCAATATCTCTCAAAATTACGATAGACTCATAAAAGACCTGATCACTTTAAAAGATTAAATTAGGTTAAAAAAAATAAAATCCAAACAGAATACTGTCTAGCTATTAAATATCACTAATTTAGTTCAGGCATTGACTCGAATACTGAGTTTAACTACTAATCTGGTGAACTAATATTACCCTTACTTTATGGGTTTATAAGTTAGCCTCATTACATCAATAAACCCCAAAATAAGAAGCCTAATGTGTATCAAACCCATCCATGGGCCAAAAAAAGATTTTAAGCCCAATTGATCCATTTGAACACTGTTAACTGCATCACTCTCAGACTTGGGTCTCTCACCTGCGGCCATCCTCTGCATTTTGGTCTCTCCCCCATGGCATCTTGCCGTTCTATTTCACAAAGCAAAGGACAAAGCTATATTGTTTTCTCGATCTCTCTAATCAAATTCGTGTACAAGGCTTTGATCCCTTACATGCTTGTATATAGGACTCAAAGATAGGCTCAAAACACCAAGAAGGGAGGCCACCCAATTGTGACTAAGAAGGTAGATAAGGAAACTGGGAAACTAAAAGGACAGAAGCTCAGCTTTACTTAGCTGCTTCTAAAACTAGATATCATAATTTAAGCAGTATTTACTGAGGTAGTTTCTTTCACTGGAGATCCATAATCTGGATTCTAATATTGCATTAATCTGTTGTCACTACTGCCCAAATCTTGTGAAAGAACTCATATTTAAAATAGGGTCTTAAATAATTATGACTTCTCCACAGATCCCACTCTTTGTTTCTATGGGCTGAAATGTTGTGAATAAGCTCACTGATCATCTGAGGATCTTACCTCCTAGGATTGCTGGTTTGCTTCTTAAAGAAATACCTATCTGTGCCCCTGCCCCTTGAGGGTTCCCTATGCTATGGGCTAGTCTTCTTGGTGCTCTATTATCATTTTTTATGTTTTCATCTTCAAAAGAAAATTTTGGTCAACCCTGCGTCCGGGGCAGCAGGGGTGTTTAGGGTTGGTATATCAGGTCTTGAATTGTTTTACTGCCAACTAATGAGTTGGATATCTACGAAGAGAACAAGCACATTTTCACTCTACCATAGTGCTTTTCTGCCTGCCAATTAGCTGGCATGTGTTACCTGTTTGCCTAGTGACACCAACTGTTATTCCCCTCTTTCCCTGCTACATCTACAAAGATGCTTGGGGTACTTTTGCCCTGTAATGTCTCTGTTTCCCCCCCCCCCCCCTTACTCTGATTAACTGCATATGAGATTGTGCACTTTTATCTCTTATAATATTTAGAATTGTAAACTTATTCTTTTACAGTATTTTATACAATGCAATCACCTCACCCAATCCTTAGTTGTGAACAATTGTCTGAGAAGGTACTTCTAATGACACTAGGCTTTGCATAACTGTGAAGTGGCTTTGTCTCCATTTCAAGAAGGGAACCTCACAGATGTTGCAGCACAAAATGCCCAAAAAGCACGTATAGCTCCTGCCGCACAGGGCTGCATTGACACATTACGCAGCGATTTTGAGGCCAAGATGGCTGATGACCTGCATGTGGTTGAAATATTGAATGGAGCTCTAAAGGATTCCCTAACATACATTAACAGTTCTTTGGGGTTGCTCAAGGTATCATTCTTGCCTCATATATTTCAGGTTCCCACCTGGCATTGGGTTTTGTCTTCTGTTCTCATGGAACTTCAAAAGTCCTATTTTCAACAGCCTTTATGATTTCTTGATATTTCTTTGGCAGAAAAAACAAAAACAACAGCAAAAACAACCATCACCTTTTCAGTCTCTTATTGAAGTGGAGAAAGAAGTGAAGAAGGTTTTAGGTTATCTCGGATTGTTGTCATCTAATACTTGTTCTCAGGTAATAACATTGTTTGATATCATTTGGAATTGATCTTGAATTAATTATTTATGAGTTACATGGCTCTAGAAAAGACTTTTAATCTCAGATGGCCAAAACATCTTAACAATCTGTGGTGATATAATGGATATGCATTGTAAAGTAGAATCATAATCTCAGAAATCAATTGGGTTAGGGATGGTTCGAAATAGAGTAGGACTCAACATTAAACCTACTCGTACCTGAACGGTCAACCCGCTGACATGGTTCTATCCTAAATGTTCTTAATAAAGCTAAAAGCTAATACCATTCTGGGAGCATAATTGCTACTTTCCTAAAGTCGTAATTTTCAACTTGCAGGTTTTGGAGGAGTTGAAGGAGAAGGCCCTTGTGAGAGCAGGGATGAAAGAGGAAGATGTGCTGCTTATGATTGATCAAAGAGCCAACGCTAGGAAAAACAGAGATTTTGAGAAGAGTGATGAGATCAGGAAACAGTTGTATGCTAAAGGCATTTCTCTTGAAGATGAAACTGTGGGCACGACGTGGTGGCCTTGTGTTCCTCATGAAGATCCGAAGCCTAGTTAAATTTAGAACTATTGAGTATAAAGAATTTTGCTTCTAGCAACCTTAAGAAAGTGCCCACAAATTTTGTAGGCTTCCCCTTTGAACTCCTATTCTTTTGTTAGTGATCTGGATTACCCTTCAGGGATTTGCGTCTCTACTAGCAGCGATGCTGGAACAATTTACCAGAGGTTATTTGTAGGGAGTCTGTCTATACAGCAAAACTCTTTGTAATTTGATTGATATTTATAATGGGTTTTTCAAAATTTAGATACTTTTTTTCTTTTTTCCCCATTTATTGTAAACTACTTATGCATTGATTAGACCAAACTTTTACATATTTGAAGAAGAAAACTGGAAAATTTTATTGAAAACCTGAACCGTTTGTCCAGGTTTTGGTAACCTCTCGTAAGCATTCCACCACCCAGAAGTGAGAACAGGAGGCAACACAAAGAAATGCTATAACTACATATCAATAATTTATTTTGATTATAAATTATAAAAATAATAAGCTTTCGGAGTACATAATGTTAAATTTGGGCAGAAAAAGAAAAAAGGAGAAGGTATTTATTTTGAATTTTTGGGTACATAGTATTTATTTTGGCTAAGAAGGGAAATTATATTAAGAAAATACATCTGGTATCTGAAGAACACACCCAAATGAGAAGAACAACGGTGGAGATCTGCACAGACTCTCTGTTTAAAGAGAATTTACAGTCACCCAACCTATTACTGTAAAATAATATAGTAATCGAAAGCATTTCATGCAGTTGCTTCAAATATCCTTGTGAAGGCATTTTCCAAACAAGAAATATACAATTTCTCATTTATGAAACCTTTCTCTGCGCCCACCGCCAATCTCAGCTTTCCATTGTAAGTCACAATGGTTACAACAAGACTCTGCAAATCTCATCAATTCATCCATTAATTAATATTCAAGTAAAGCCAAATCCAAATCACAATACCAAATCAGGTACCTTTGATGCATTTGATAACGGTTTCGGAGAACAGTTCAGTCAGTTCTAGTGTTCTTTTATTCTTGGAAGAATGAGTGAAAGGTACTTCTTAAAGCGTTTCGTTCTTTTGTTCTTAAAGGACGAACTAGTGATCGAAGAAAGTGGTAAGAGGCTCTGAAGGTAAAAATCTCTCGAGACCATCCCAACCCATGGAAAACAATTTGCCGAATTTCGGCCGTTTCAATAGTTAGCGAATTTTTTTTGAACTGAAACCGAGACGTACCATATATCGCTGAGATATCGACCGGTATATCGCCGATATCTCATTCTCTTGCGATATTTTGGTGATTTCTCATGATTTTTAGGCAATTTCTCTCATGATTCTATAGTAGAATCTTCAATGTCAATGGACAATCTTATCAATTCTGTCCTAATGATTTTCAAACTTCAAAAGACAAAGTGCCAAATGTGGTTAGGGAAGAGAATTTACATAGAATAATTTTTGGAAATAATTCAAATTAGAAAAACATTTTGTAGCAAAATCTGCAAGATCAATGGGCAATCTTATCAATTATATTCCAAAGATTTAGGTCTCAAAAGGCAACATGCCAAATGTGGTTAGGGAGGACTAGGAGTATATGTATGAAAGAATCTATAGAAACAATTTAAATTATGAAAGGATTTTGTAGTGAAATCTTAAAGGTCAACAGACATTCTTTTTTTTTTCTTTCCCGGCCAATACGGACAATCTTTCCAATTATGTCATAATGATTTAGGCCTCAGAAGGTAACATGCCAAATGTGGTTAGAGAGAAGAATTTGCATAGAAGAATTTATAGGAAATAATTCAAATTTACCAAGTCTTAGTGTGTGTGATGGCATCAAATTAGGCTAGACACCGAATTTTTGCCTAAAACACCCCCCGAGAAGGGGAGGTCAAATCTAGCCAAAACTGACCTAAATTTCGGCTGTTGGCGAAGGGCGAATTTCGTAAAAATTGTTGCACCTTGCCCCCCCCCCCCTCATCCCTACTCACAAACCTCCTTTATCTTGCTTTTCCAATTTGTGTCCTTACTCGAAAACTAGAATTTTCAAACTGTGGGAACAATTGGGAAATGTTCTCAAAATGGATTTATCGAATACCTATGAGTCACTCGGCAAAGAAAAATATATACAAACAGTTTCACACAAGAATTGGTCTTTTGTAACGAAAACATTACCAAATGCATACTTAAAGAATAGAGATTCATGGCCCAGGAATGGGCTTAAGCCCAATGCTAGACCCAAACAAATCCATGTTTTGTACTAGGCCGGCCCATGAACCTCTATTTCTTGTACAAGATGGCTTTGAGGAACAACAGCTATGGTTTTTGAGTTGCTACCTGAGGTGAACCAGTCACCATGAAGTACATTCCCCTAACAGGATGATCAGCCAATGACATTTGTTCCAATGGACCAATCATATTTGTGATCGCCATGCTCGAGTTCTTTAGCGTGGTATGGACTTGTTGAGCTGTTTTCTGCAAACCCCCAAATTAAAGAAGCTAGCTAGATTAAATTTTAATTAGTAATTATTCTTCATCCACCATAGGTGAATGAAGAATCTCTTCACCACCTAAAAAAATTTAATTAAGAGAATTAGTAGTGAAGATACTTGCCTCAGGGCCTTTGATTTTCCTCGTCAGTTCTAGTAATCCAGCAGAAAGATGAACCCCTAATGAGCTTCTTTTCCTCTTAATTGTTTCTCGTGCTTTGTAGATGAAGTCAAGGGGGTTTGCCATTTCTGGATCAGCCGAATGAGGAATCGACACAGATAAGAAAGCGAAATGGTTGCCCCATGGTGACTTGGATTCTGGTTTATTCAACTCTTCGAGTGATTGATAGTTGGTGATGAATCTAGTGTTTAAGAGCACCAGTGCTGTTGAATGTGAATTAGTAGAATCTGGAGGACCAGAGATTTGCATGTATAGCCGTGTTCCGTAGAATAATATCCCAGTAATCACATCATTAACCGTCTGGATTGAGAAAATAAGAGTCATAATCAGGAAACTAAACTTTCAAAACTGCATCACAAGATAAGTTTAAGTTAATTGAAAAAATGATATGTTTGACAACAATTTGGGAGAAGGGGACCATTGAGTAGTACTGTTAGACTTTGGTGCTAATTAATGATAGAAAACTTGTGGATAGGCACAAAAGGCGAGTCCCTCTCCTAAATATATGATAAAGAGGTGTGAGAGGATTCAAATCTTATATGTTTGAGTTGGGAACCAGACTCTCTCAAGTGTTTTCTTGGATTTCAATGCAAACCTATAATACTCTATCACTGGCAATGGAACACATCATGAGCTAAACCAAAGCAAAGCATTCATTTCTGAAAACTTAAATGGTGTTTGATCTTTACTACTCAACCAAACCAGTGCTAAGGCAACAATATTACCGCACCAAGCTTGTTCTTGGTTTGTTTGATCTGGTCAAGACAGAAAGTAACAGTTGAAATGCTGAGTGGCAGGAACTCCAGCCCCTCATGGGCAGACCTGATTGGCGTCCTATCGTCTTCCAGAAAACTGCTCTTCAGAATGCTCCATGCAAAGTCCGATGTAGAGTTGACTACCATTGAGAGAAGGTCAGTGACTCTCTTGATGATACTGCTTCTCTTGCCATCAGAACTCAAAACATGCTTTGAAGAAGGAAAAGTTAAAGGAAGAGAAGGGTTATCAGCTCTTCTCAAGCAATTAAATAAAGCTGCCATGAGTGAAAAGCCATCACCTAGTGCATGATGAAGCTTAAATACTACAGTTCCAGCTGCTTTACTTGTTGGGTACTTGATCATGTGAATATCCCACAAGGGCCTGCTTTGTGGAAGACTTTCCATGGCTATCTTTGACAAATATTCTTGCAAGTGCTCATCATAAGCTTCTGGTGATAACCCATCTGGAAATATAGGGACATGAACGTGATCTTCCAGCTTCACCTCCACCCTCTTCCATTGTCTCACACCATTCTCATCTCTAACCTGAAAACAATCAAACAAAATGAGCCCGGCAAAGGAACATACTGGTTAAAGTGTTGTGAGAAACAGAAAGAAGGTACCATGATAGAGGAGAAGCGTGGGTTGATCGGGAGGAATAGATTGTCAAGCAAAAAGAGTGTCTGTGATCCATCGATGGGGATATCAAATTCCAAGGCTGCAAGAATGGAGATGGAAAGCACAGAACTGTTGAAGTAGAGACCAGTAGGGCTTACTGGTTCATCAACTTCTACAGCATCGGTTTTTTCTCTCTTGAACTCCATTTGATTCACTTTACTTTCAAGACTTTCAAGACTTTCGATGCTTGAAATAGTTAACCACCTTGTCTTATAAAGGAAATTCTTCTGGATCAATTCTATTTCCTGGAACCTGGAACCTGTCATTTAATGGTTTGCCCAAAAAAAGAAAAAAAGAAAAAAGGGAAACCTGCCAGGCTGTCACTTTATATCCTACTGTCTCTCGAGGGTCCATCCTCAGTCCTGTGCATTAAATGCACATGACCATCTTGCCAAATAACTTCATCCGTCGGATCAAAATCTGGGTAAAGATTTCGATCTTGACCATTAATATTCATCGGTCGACCGAAATTTTGGATATGATGGTCCAAAATTGGGTACGGTCCTACCTATTTAATGTGTAAAAGTAAAGCAGTTTTGGTCTCTCGATTATGCACTGATGTTAATTATTGTCACATTAAGGTGACATTTTCTAGGTGAGTATACCTGTCACATTAAAATTCTTGTATTTTTTTTTAGTAAAACATTAAAATTCTCACCTTCTAATGGACTTTCACGAGTTCCCTGACACCTACTTCCATGTTTTATTTCACTTTTTTCGTACTTGTTCGCGTTGCGCATTGAAGGTTGTCTCATGATATTTAGCAGGCTTCTATATATCATATATCCAACAACAGCTGCAAGAAAGTCAATTTTTACTTTTTGGTGAACAAAAAAGTCAATTAAGGCCACCGAATGAAGAGCAAATCAAAGAAATCACTTTTATTTGTTTTTAGCTCAGAGAATCACACACGAAATTTTAAGAAGCATAGAGAGTTGCAAGAAATTATAAACGACTTATCTTTTATATGGTTTGATTGTGAAGAAAATTGTGGCAGGCTGAAGCTGCAGACAGGCTAATTTTTTGCGTTCCCCTCCTTCCAGCTCAGGATATCTCTAAAAGAGGAGACTGTAGTGGTGCCTAGACTTTAAATGATATTTCCCAAAATCTATAAATTGCTTCTGCCTCTTTCCGTTCTTGAGTTTGGAAATTCTATGAAATAAAATTATTTCTAATGCTTTTATGCTTGGGATAACTTGATTTAGGTATGATTTATCTTATTTTTAGTGTGTATTTTTACTTGCTAACTCTAGTGTAGCACTTATATTTTTTTTCTTGTATGAATTTTTCTTTAATTAATTCAAGGAATTGCTCAATCCTAATCTTCTTGGGATTTTTGTCCACAGCTGCGTGGATATCTTCCACGCAGTTGTGTGAGAGCTACATGCGTTGTTAGATACATCAGACGGCTTAAATGTATTTATTTTTTAAATATTACAACAATCTACCCTTGGGACTTTTCAAATTTACAATAATTAACCCTTATTTCTCCCAATCAGAAAAAACTCTAAATGTAAAAACGGCTATTGGGTGAAATAGAAAACAAAGTTCCGATTGTCATGGAAGCAGGTTTAGGGTTTTGTTTTATATTTCTCTCAACTAGAAAAACACCTTAAACCACTACGTACTCGACCCTTGGGCTTTTCCCCTCAAATTTCTTGAGGGAATGTCATAACTCTAGCTTAGTGAAAACTTCGTTACATGAAACCCCAACAAGTTTCTTTCTGATCGGAAAAAGAGGGGAAAAAAACCTCTTAACCTTAAGTAGGTTTTTCCATGCTGGTAGGTTTTCTACCACAGATCTGATATCTTCCCACCACCATTGAGCCCGCTAGGTCATCAACCACTATTTTTGAGTTTTGAAAGGTTTCTAAATTCTCTTATAGATCTAAATATTTTTTTTTCTTGAGATTTTTCAAGAAAAATCATTACTCCAGGTCAAAAAAAATACTCCCATACTTGAAACACCCCAACAGAGGTTCTTTCAGATCGGGAGAAATAAAGTTAACTTTTGTAAATTTAAAATATCTTAGGGATGAAAGATGTTAATATTCAAAACTTTGTAAGTATAAAAGTCACTTTGACCATTAGATGTCTTTACAGACACACACGTCACCTTCTCACGGTTGCGCAGATAGATATCCGCGTAGCCGAGAACAAAAATCCATCTTCTTGGCATTATAGGAAGTAAAGAGTTGTATTGGAGAAGGAGAGGGCGTGAAATATGGGAAGTAGACAGAACAAATTTTCTAAGTTTTGCTGCAGCAATGTTGTAGCATAATTTTCTAGATTTGGCTAATCCAAGCATATGTGGCTCAAATCAATTGAGATCAGCAAAAGTGGGGCTAGTTGACTAGACGTATTTTTTTGTCACTACCTAAGAGATCTCAACCATTCACTTTAAAAGAGAATGTTCAAATCCTACAACTCATACTTACCCTAGCACCTTAGGAGGGATACATGAGAGCCAAAAGAAATAGAGGTGTCACAACCCACCCACCGGTCTCGGTTACCTGCCCAACAACCCGTGGGTGCGATCCATCACAGGATCCACGGTCTTACCCATCAATAATAATAATGCAAGAAATAGATAATCAAGAGCAAGAGCAAGTTCAAAAAATTAATCAAAAGGATTACATGAGTCCAAATACTCCAATAAAAGAATAAAAGAAAGAATCAATGTTCAAAAGTAAAATCAAGTTCGAGTGTTCAACGAAAGCAAACAAAATAAACTAAATAATCTTTTTTCCAGTTTTTTTCTCTAAAGCTAAATAGTGTTTTTCATGAATAACAAGAATGGGGGGGGGGTTCACCAGTTCTTCTCCATACGATCCTCATAATATCTGGCAATCTGCCCCCTTCGGCCATCAATGGTTGCTATAAGTGCACTTCAAGCATCCGTAAGAGGCTTCATCCAAGCTATCTCCATCTCCCACTGATGGTGCCACATCTTCTTCATACGAGAGGGTTTGATCATATGAATTCTTTCCAATTTCCGAGGACGTGAAACCATCTGTACAATTTAGTATAACATACAAAGAAAGGAATGAGTTCTGACAAACTCAGTAAGGATAACACATTTCTCGTACATATGTCAACATTATCAGCAATGCATCTATGATATGAATGATATGCAATAATATGAATGCTATTAAGATCTAACTATGCAAGTCTCCAGATAGTTGACATGCTTTAAGATATAACACCAGCCCCCCTCTAGGTAGGTCTAGTTACTCTGATTCCTCACTGACTAGTTACCTTTATTGGGATCCCGGGTAAAGTGGTCAAGTCCTCATCAGGCATCCATGGCTGGGGATTAAGTCAACACTCTCTTACCACGACCATTGGCATGAGTATTAGTGCATGTCGGAGTTTCTAATCCAATGCAAGGTGTAACAACCCCCATATTTCTAACCCGGGATTCGTATTCTAGGTCCGAGAACAGGAAGGTCTAGCCGGATAAATCTGTAGAGTGTCCGGATAGAAGCCCATGATCCATACCCTGAACCCATGGATCTGGTTTCTCTTGATGAAGATCCTGCCTTGCTTGGTAGTTGGACTTCTGTAAGGCAAGTGATGTCTGGAGATGTTCAGAATGAAGGTAAGACCTCCCCCATGTCTTCATTAGGGTTAGGTTGTACTTGGACATCAACCCCCTGAGCAAAGCACCCTTGTATAGTAATATACATGGGGGCGGTTGCTAGTGGCGGTTGATTAAACCAAGCGACCGCCTGGTCCTGGTTGCGGGGTTTTGCCCTATTTTGCCCCCAGACTCCTATAAATAGTAATCCTTGCCTATTTTACGAATATTATATTGGGAATTACTGTTTTTGGAGGTTAGACGACTGTGGAGACGTGTTGGAAGTAGATCTGAAGTGCTGTTAGAGTCCCAGAAGGATCCATTGTCCTTTATAGTTGATCTGGTTGAGGTAAGTGATTCCCCATTCACTCATACTTCACCACTTGCTATGATAAAAGTAGATTAGTGTTTCCCTTTGGTTGTTCTTGATCCTTTTATTGCACTGTCTACCTTTTTGATGATCTTGGTGAGATCAGATCCGAAAACGAAACCGTGCTTTCATGAAAAGGGCTGATCTAATCAAGAGGAAGGATTCTGGATAACCAATTTGATGTCTTTGGTTAGGTTTAGTATTCACCCGTGGTTATGGGAGTGATAAATTTGAGATTCGGACTATGATCATTCAAAATTCAGATTGAAATCGGATGATCAGAAGCTTGAGTTTCGGATTGAAACTTTCTGTTTTTGGGGCGGTAACTAGTGGCGGTCGCTCAACCTAAGCGACCGGCCCAAGCGACCGGCTGGTTTCCAGTGACCCAATGACTTTTGGTTTTGATCCGAATTGATTCATTCGACTTATACCTTATTGTAACCCTGTATATAGGTGTTCTCTATTTCAAATAAAAGTCTTATAATAGTTCCTGGATTGCAAGTTAGAGGGATTCGCATAATTACAGGTAAGGACATACAATCCTATCTTTATGAAATGACTTAAACATGCTAGTCCAGTGTTTGTTATTATTGTTCTTTCATTTCATATGCTGTTGTAACCTTGTTTAGCATGCTGATTCTTATGATATGCTTGTTGTTTGCACTGTTTTTACTTATACTCTGTGGATTATGAACGTGATATGCTAATGTTGGTTGGTTTGTGGTTCTGATGGAAGGGGTATCCATTTGGATATCCTAGCTTGGGATATCAGAGGGCTGTGGTATGGGACACATGCTCGCTGATGTCTCTAGCACTATCATAGCTACTGGATGGCAAACCTAGGTAGAGTCTAGAGTTGCATGGCTAGGTACCCCACATGCTACTACCCTTTCGGTAGGGGAAATAAAAAACCAGATGACCCGTGATGACAGTGATGTGACGATGGTCCACTGTTGGTCATATAAATGGTAGGGTTGCATATGTTAGGGTTGGGCTCATGGATGTCCAAGGAACGGACCGGATTCGTGAGGAGTCATGAGAGCTTTCCGCCCCAACAATATGTGGATGACCATAGGGTTATGGAATGGAGTCTAATAGTGGTTGCCAGTCCGTGAGGATTCTCATTCCTAGGTTGCGAAGGATACTGAACCAAGTTGGATGGTGCCATAGGGGATGTATCTGGACTTCATGTAGTATGTTACCATTATGACCTGCATTGGATTAGAAACCCCTACATGCGCCAGTACTCATGTCAATGGTCGTGGTGAGAGAGTGTTGACTTAACCCCAGCCATGGTTTGAGAGCCAGGTGTGGACTTTCCATTTTACCCAGGATCCCTACAAAGGTAACCAATCCTTGCCGGATTAGAGTGACTAGACCTACCCAGAGGAGGGTTGGTGTCACACCCACCCACCGGTCTCGGTTACCCGCCCGACAACCCGTGGGAGTGATCCATCACAGGATCCACGGTTTTAGTCTATCAACAATAATAAATACAAATAAAGACAATCAAGAGCAATAACAGTTCAATAAATGAATTAAAGGAATTACAGGAGTCCAAATACTCCAATAAAAATAATAAATGAAAGAATAATGAATTAAAATGAATACGAGTTCAGCGGAAGCAATCAAAAGAGTTATATTATTTTCTTTCCAGTTTCCTTTTCTAAGGCTAAGTAATGTTTTTCATGAATCTCTAGAAAGGGCGTCCTCCAGTTCTTCTCCATTCGCTGAGCGAACTGTCTAACCACTTTCCATCTCTGTCCATCAATAAGTGTGATAAGCGCACTCCATGCACTCGCAGAAGCTCCCGCACGGAGCTATCTCCATTTCCCACTGCCGGTGCCACATCCTCTTCATACGGGAAGGTTCCTTCATAGGAAACCAGTCCATCTTCCGGCACAATTCCTCCATCTGTGCAGGCTAATAAAACATATACAATAAAGGAGTGAGTTCTAGAGAACTCAATAAGAACAATTACAATTCCCATCAATTATTCAACAAATCAGAAATGCATAAATGATATGAATGAGTGCAAAATATGAATGATACTATGATTCTAACTATGCAAGTCTCTAACAGTTGACATGCTTTAAGATATACACCAGCCCTCCTCTGGGTAAGTCTAGTCACTCTGATCCGGCAAGGACTGGTTACCTCTATAGGGATCCTGGGCAAAATGGAAGGTCCACACCTGGCTCTCAAACCATGGCTGGGGTTAAGTTAACACTCTCTCACCACGACCATTGGTAATGAGTAATGGCGCATGTCGGGGTTTCTAATCCAACGCAAGGTCATACAAGTAAAATGTCTACATGAAGTCCAGATACATCCCCTATGGCACCAACCAACTCGATTCAGTATCCTTCACAACCTAGGAATGAGAATCCTCACGGACTGGCTACCGCTGTTGGACTCCACTCCTTAACCCTATGGTCATCCACATATTATTGGGGCGGAATGCTCTCATGACTCCTCACGACACCCAGTTCATTCCTTGGACGTCCATGAGCCCAACCATAACATATGCAACCCTACCATTTAAATGACTAACAGTGGACCAATGTCACATCATTGTCATCACAGGTCATCCGGTTTCAATCCCCCTACCAAAAGGATAGTAGCATGTGGGGTACCTAGCCATGCAATTCTAGACTCTACCTAAGAATGTCATCCAAAAGTCATGACAGTGCTGGAGACATCAGCAGGCATGTGTCCCATTCCACAGCCTTCTGATATCCCAAGCTAAGATATCCCAAAGGAATACGTCATCCATCAGAACCTCATACTAAGCATTATCAGTATATCACATCCATAATCAACAAAGTATATATGTAAACAAGATAAACAACATTAATATGACAAGATCAGTATGTAAAATATGATTACAGTAGCATATATAATGAAAGACTAATACTAACAGACACCGGACTAGCATGTTTAAGTCTATTCATAAAGATAGGATTGAATGTCCTTACTTGCATATAAGTAAATCGTCTGTAAAATAGAATCCTTAAACTATTATAAGACTTTCTCTTCAAACAAAGAACACCTAAACACAGAGTTACAATAATACATAAGTCAATTGAATCAAAGTGAAGCAAAACCAAAAGTCATTTGGTCACTATTTACCAACCGGTCGCTTAGGTTGAGCGACCGCCACTAGTGACCGCCCAAAAAACAGAGAGTTTCAATCCGAAACTCAGGCTTCTGATCATCCGTTTTCAATCTGGATTTCGAGTGATCATGGCATAAATCTCGAATCTAACACTCCTATAGCCAATGGGTGAAAGGAAACCTAACAATTACCATCATTGGATTACCCACAACTCTCCCCTTGACTAGATCTATCCTTTTTATGAAAGCAGGGTTTCGTTTTCGGATGAATCACATCAAGAAGATTGGAAAGAGAGTTACGATTGATCAAAAGGGTAACCACCATGATGAGGGGATGGGTTAACACGAAATTGAAAGACAAAGGAGATAAAGGATGAAGGGTGAATCCATTACCTCACTTCAGAATACCAGAAACAGGGGAAGGATTGATCTCCGAGATCATTGCCGCACTTCAAATCCGCTTTCGGCACTTCTCTGCAGCCGTATAACCTCCAAAAACGGTAACCACGAATAAAATATTCGTAAATTGGACGGGGGTTACCTTTTATAGAAGCCAGGGGGCAAAATAGGGCAAAACCCCAAAAACAGACCGGGCGGTCGCTCCAAACGGTCGCTTGGTTTGATTGACCGCCACTAGCAACCTCCCCCATGTATTTTACCATACAAGGGTGCTTTTGCTAGGGGGTTGATATCCAAGCACAACCTAGCCCTAAAGAAGAGATGGGGGAGATCTTACCTTCATTCCGGACATCTCCAGACACCACTTGCCTTCCAGAAGACCAACTACCAAGCAAGGTAGGCTCTTCAGACAGAGGATCCAGATCCATGGGTTCAGGGTATGGATCATGGACTTCTATCCGAACACTCCACAAATTTACTCGACTAGACCTTCGGGTTCTCGGGTTAGAAATACGGGGGTTTTACATCCCTCCCTCAAAAGAAATTTCGTCCCGAAATTACAATGTACCTGAGGGTCCAAAAAGGTGAGGATACTTGGACCGCATCTCATCTTCTTTCTCCCTAGATGCTTCCTCAAAAGACTGGTTCTTCCATTTGATCTTCACCAAAGGTATAGTCCGGTTTCTCAACTGCTTATCCTTCTGATCCAAAATCTCAGCCGGTTCTTCATCATACGTCAAATCCGCACTCAAACCTTCCGGTTCATGCTGGAGCAACTGCTCTGCGGTTCCCAAGCATTGCCTTAGCATAGACACATGGAAAACATCATGCACACCAGCAAGAGACAGAGGCAGAGCCAACCGATAAGCTACTGGTCCAACTTTTTCAATAATGTCAAAGGGACCAATATACCTAGGGTTGAGCTTTCCTTTGATATTAAAACGCATGACTCCTTTCATTGGCGAAACTTTCAAAAACGCACTCTCTCCAACTTGAAACTCAAGATCTGATCTTCTTTTATCCGCATAAGACTTCTGTTGAGACTGAGCAGTTTTGATCCTTTCTCTAATCATATCCACCATAGTACCGGTGGTTTCTATTAGATCAGGACCAAGAACACGCCTTTCCCCAACTTCATCCCAATACAGAGGAGTTCTACAAGTCTTTCCATACAGAGCTTTAAACGGGGCCATTCCAATAGTAGATTGATAACTGTTATTATAAGCAACTCCACCAAGGCTAGGTGGTCATCCCAGTTACCACTCATATCTATGACACACGTTCTAAGCATATCTTCCAAAATCTGTATGGTCCTTTCCGATTGGCCATCGGTCTGAGGATGATGAGCAGCACTCAAATTCAGCTGAGTACCCAGAGCTTCCTGCAGACTATTCCAGAAACGCGAAGTAAACCTCGGGTCTCTATCTGACACAGTGCTAATAGGAATGTCATGCAGTCTCACCACATTATCAACATAAAGTCGGGCCAACTTATCCATAGTATAAGTGATCTTCATCGAAATGAAGCGTGCCGATTTGGTTAATCGGTCCACTACCACCCACACTGAGTCATTCCCTTTGCTAGTTCGAGGTAGACCTGTGACAAAGTCCATAGCAATGTCTTCCCACTTCCAACTAGGTACTGGAAGAGGTTGCAGAAGGCTGGACGAAGGCTGCAGGACATCTTTCACAGGTTGACAAGTTCCACACTTAGCAATGAAGTCTTCCACATCATTCTTCATGCCAGATCACCAAAAATACCCTTTCATATCATGGTACATCTTGACACTTCCGGGATGAATAGTATAGATGGACTAATGAGCATCAGTCAAGATTTCATTTCTGAGGTCTTCAACAGCAGGAACACAAACTCTTTCTCTAAAAACAAGAGCACCATCAAAGGCTAGGGAGAAATCTTCCACATCCTTAGTCTTCGAAGTGACCAGGTCAATCTTCTTCTTCAATTTCGGATCAGTCGACTACAGAGCAACAATTCGGTCCCTCAAACTCAGTCGAACTGACATAGCTGCCAAAATAGCACCGGAACTTCCTGACAAAATCTCAAGTCCAAATTTGACAATAGAGAACAATAAGGGCTTACTGAGATATGTTAGATATACACTTCCTCGATTACTCTTTCTACTCAAAGCATCAGCAACCACATTAGCTTTTCCTGGATGATACAGAATATCACAATCATAGTCCTTCACCAGTTCTAGCCATCTTCTCTCGTCTCATATTCAACTCCTTTTGAAACAAAGTCATGTCACCATTGTCACGGGTCATTCGGCTTCAATTCCCCTACCGAAAGGGTACCTAGCCATGCAATTCTAGACTCCCTAGGTATGTCATCTAACAGTCATGATAGCGCTAGAGGCATCGGTGAGCATGCGTCCCATACCATAGCCCTCTGATATCTCAAGCAAAGATACCCAATTGGATACCCTTTCCATCACAACTACACCACATCATTAACCATCATACCATAATCATTCATTCAATAACATGAAGTGATACAGTATATAAATACATCACAAACAGTAGGTATATAATAATATTAAAATAAATTATACAACTATAGCAAGGTACATGATTAATGAATAATATAGGAAATGATTGATTCATCATATACATGTCATTGCATATAAACAAGATAGTGTGCCCTTACCTGTAAATAAGTAAAAACTCAATAGAATGCAATCAAACCATAATTATAAGATCTTCAGTAGACTCAGAGGACACCTAAACATAGGGTTACAAGAATACACGAGAGTCATGAGTCAAATTAAAGCAATCACAAATCACACATAGCCACTGTGACCCAGCCAGTTGCTTGGGCTGGTCGGTTGGGTCAATCGACCGCCTCAAGCGAACGCCCCTGTTACAGACAGTTTCCAATTCCAAATTCAAACTTTTGATCATCCAATTTCAATATGATTTTGGGATGATCTTAATCCAAATTTCAGTCTTAACAAGTCTATAATAAAGGTGCAAATCAGTAACCTAAAATTAACACAGATCTATAACCCAAATCACCTCCCTTGATTAGATCCATCCTTTATTCGAATGCAGGGATTCATTTTCGGACAGGATCTTATCAAACACATTGATTAGGGAATAGAACTAATCACAACTAGGTTACCCCAATATAAAGGAGATGGATCTACACCATTCCAAAGTTGAAGGAAGAGAATGGAGTGAAGGGGATTCACTTACCTCAACCAAATTAGCAAACAGACGAGGGAAACAGATCCATATCGCAATCCACGCTTTCTTCACCTTCCAAAGACATGTCTTCTCCGCTCCCTAACTGTCCACAATGGCAATCTCGAATATCATAATGAGTTAAAAACATGAGATTTGCTATTTATAGAGGATAAGGGGCAAATTAGGGCAAAATCCCGCAAGCAGACCATGGCGGTTGATTGGGCCCAATCAACTGCCTTAAGCAACCGCCCCCTAGTACTTTGCAGTACATGGGTGCTTTGCTCAAGGGGTTGATCCCTAACCTCAACCTAACCCTAAACAACACATGGGGAGGTTTTACCTTCAATCTGGACATCTCCAAATGCCTCTTGACTTCCACTAGGGATCCAACTTCCCAACAAGGCAGGTTCTTCATCAAGAGAATCCATATCCATGGATTCAGGATATGGATCATGGACTTCTATCTGGACACTCCACAACTTAATCCAACTTGACCTTCGAGTTATCGGACCTACAATATTGATTCCGAGTTAGAAATACAAGGGTTGTTACAAGAAGAGCACCAAAGGGGTGTTTGTGAAATTAAAAAGTAACCGCAAGTGCACGGTATCGTGTAGCTAACGGGTTGATCTCAAAGAGATATGCCACTTAGAATTCAACTTCTTAATAGTAATGCGAGAATGGAATGATTCAATTTTTGTTAACTAATTAACTGAACTAAATGATCCTAATCTATACATCTAATGCAATCGAATTGAAATGAAAAATAAATTAAACACAATCCATGCATAAATAAAAGACAGGAAAAAAATGCGAACAATAAAAATAAAAGGAAAAGGGAAGTGATCCCAGTGTCACCTCTGGATCGAGGAAGGGGAGTATAATAATAATGACTTTGATCGTGGACCCTTGTCGTAGCTTACAGTCCACCGATCGGGGGAATGGATATTAAAGAAAAAAAACAGTGCAGAAAGTAAATAACGAAGCAATAAACAAGACAATAAAAGGAAAATGAAGCATTAACCAAAGAGAGGCACGACTGTAGGCATCTCTAATCAAGGATCCAGGGGAAGGGAGAATAATAAATGCTGAAAGTAAATTGCAGAAGTAAATAACTGAAAGTAAATTGCGGGAAAGTAAAATGGAAACCTTAACCAAAGAGAGGGCACGATTGTAGGAACCTCTGATCAAGGATCCAGGGAAGGGAGGAACAATAAATAAATGCTGAAAGTAAATCCTAAATTAAGAATATGGAGGGGTAGATAGAAGCCGGGAATGGAGGGAGGAGAGAAGATTAATAAAGAAGGCTACTTACTTACGAATTGAACAAACGATTCTAATCTCTACCAACCCTAACAACCAAATCTAGATCTAGAATGATTTAAATCTGCAATTGCTAGACCTAGAGAAAACAAATCTAAAAATTTGAAACTTGAACTTGAATTGCATTACATAAAAAAAAAATTAAACCTAAACATTAAATCTAGAAATTAAAATCTCACAAATGCAAGCAAAGAAAACTAAAGAAAGCCTAAATAAACCAAAGAGAAAAGAAAATGTGCTTCTCCTGAAAGCTCTAGAGCACGTCCTCCCTTAATGGAGTATGCTCTCCTTTTATAGAGTTTACATGTGATATGAGGCATGACTTTGGGTTTGAATAAAACTCAAAGTTCTTATC